>NW_020955206.1:1301901-1340398 GCF_003031625.1 Empidonax traillii
CTGTTTGCATCCCTTTTTCAATGGCGACTTGTTTGCCCTCTGATTTTCTTTGTGCTTTAGTCAATGAGGAATCATAACAGTAGTAAAACATCTGAATGTCCAAACCCTCCAGGTCTGCCTGGCTCTGCCGGAGAGGCTCCTCCGCCGAGAGGTTTTGCCCACAAAAGGAAAGTGTTGAAAAGGAGTGAGATGCCAAATGCTAAACGCACGTTTGCTCCCAGAGCTCCTGGGGGGGTGGAAAAACTTTTCCCTGGGATCCAAAGGGAATGCGTCCATGCTGGGAAATTACCGAGTGGGGGAAAAAGTCTGGTAAAATCTGGTTTTTAAACTGTCGACTGCTCAAATTTTCAAATGCAGATGAGGATAGAAGCAGCTGGGGGGGTCAGAAACAATTTTGGAGAGAGGGGTTTTGTTAAGAAAACAAGGAGGAGGTTGACCCCAAAGCGAGATTCTGAAATCAAAGTAACAGAAAGATCATTATTGCTTCCCCCAGGAGGCAAAAACAAACAAACAAACAAACAAAACAAAAACACCTCCCTGTACTTTATTTTCACGTAAGTTAATTAAATGATTCACTCCTAGTTGCATTGTAAAGGACTGGAATTTTATATGTCTGTACATATATATAAACCCATCCTAAATGGGTAAATTAACGGTTTTTGGGGGACTGAATTTGAAGTTCCACCAATCTCCACCCGACAAGGAAAAACCCCTGAGCACGACGTCCCCAGCAGCCGAGGTTCTGGGTGCCGTGCTCCCATTTGCCACTGGAAAACCCTCTGTGGGATCGTGGTGGACTCAGGGAGGGCGAGATGAAACCCCCCCTTCCCTTACCTTTGTCCGGGAGTCCATGGTTCGTTTTCGTTGGATTTATGGGTAATTTTTGGACATTTTTCACTGTAACCCCCCTCCATCCCTGCCTGCTACACCGGGAAACCGGTGGGAAGGGGCGGCCTGGGGCTCCCCAAAAACTCTAAAGGTCTTTCCGCTAAAAATAATAATTTCACTTTTTTTTTTTTTTTTTTTAATCGTATTTGCTCCCCAAAACTGATTAGGTTTAAAGTACACAGCTTAGACCAATCCGGCAGCAACACCCCGGGCATTCAGTGGTCTGTTTGTAATCTCAGCCTTTTTCATTAACATAAACACTACTTCAACCAAAATATACACGGCCACCTACGGAGCCGGCGGAGGGAGCGCGGATCGGGCGCGCCGCCCTCCCCGCGGGGATTAAACCGGGTTTACCGGGCGCAGGGCGAGTGGAAAACCCACGGGGAAACCGGTGTTAAACCTGTGTTCTCGCTCGTGTCCCTGCCCCAGGATAATATCAGGGAAAGAAAGAATTACCGAACACAATCGCCCAGCACACAGACCCAATCCCGGGGTGTTTTCCCTCCATCCCTCTGTTCCGCGGGGCCCCGGACACGGATAACGGCAGCGGGGCCGGGCCCGGGCCCCGACGAGCCGGGCCAGACTGTTCTGCCCTCGAGTCTTTCCCTCCAGCTCACCCCTGTTTTCCGGGGTGGGGGGGGGCGGGGGGAAATATTGTCTATGTCTTATTATTGCTTTCACAGGAAAATAATTCCCTTTCTGTATTTGCTATCTTGCTTGCTTTGGGTTATTGGCTTTCGTGCTTTCTCTCTATTCTCCTCTCTTCTGTCTTTCACTTCTTTCTTTGCTTTTTTGTCTTGATCTTTTAATCTTTCTTTTTTCTTTTTTTTTCTTCCCCCCCTTCTTTTCTCTCCTTGACTCCTTCCTTTCATTTTCTTTCTTTTTTTCTTCTTTTTCTGTCTTTCCCTATTAATTTCTTTCTCTTTTTTCTTCTTCTTCTTCTCCTTCTCTTTCTTTTTTTCTTTCCTTCTTTCTTTCTTTCTTTCCTTCTTTCCTTCTGTCTCTCTCTCTTTCTTTGTTTATTTCTTTCTCTCTTTCTCTCTTATACTTTGTTTTCCTTTTTCTTGCCTCTCCGTTTCCCTATTTCTCCATTTTCTTTCAGCCTTTCTCTCTGCTCTTCATTTTTGTCTTCTCTTTTTCTCTTTCTCTTTCCCTTCTCTTTATTTCTCTCTTTTTCATATTCTCTTTCCAGTTCTTGTTCTTTATATAATTTTCTATTTTAAAAAATATTTTTCCTTCTTTTAAAATAAGAAAGTTATTTTCTCTCTCTTTCTTTGTCTTTTTTCTTCGTCTTTTTATCTTAATGTGTGTCCCTCTGACCATTCTGTTTGTTCTCTCTTCTTCCTTATGCTCTTGTTTTCTCTTCTCTCTCGCCTCCAGAACAATGTCTTTCCTTACCCATTTATTTATTGCAGTATTTGGAGGCATTTCTGTTTTCCTTTTCTGGGACTGCGGGGCAAACCTGAACCAGGGCTCTGCTCCAGCTCTGCTCCAAAACCTCTTCCCGATGTAAAGAAAAAGCCCTTTCCTGCTGTGCCAGCGCAAATTCCCCAGCCCGGCTCTCTTTGGCTCCACCGCAGCCGTTTCACCTCAGTCAGGAGGGTTCGGAGACCCCCGTGGGTCGGACCCGCTCCCACGCAGGGTTGCAAAGGAAAATTTCGATACTGTTTAAAGGCTCAGCATCGTGGTCTGATGTCCCCACGCTTCGTGGGGGTGTCGCGGGGCTGCCTCTGCCCCGGGCACCGGCAGCTCCGCCGGCTCCGTCCCCGCAGAAATCCTCTGCTGCGCGTGGGGGAAAAGTCCTTCATCCCGCGGTGCTTTGAGCCAAGTGTTCAAATTCGATCGTTTCCAAAGGAGAAACGAATAATCCTGGAGGAAAAAAAGTCTTATGCTGCAACCTAACCCCTTTATGCACAGGTACCAGCAAAATCTGCGAGAAAAAGGGATTTGCTCCCAGCGCGTCGGCAGCCGGGTAGAAATTCTCTCATTCACCGATTTTCAGGAATTACAATGCAAAATCACTTGGCATATTGTAAAAGCTTGAATTTGAGGGAGATTAGGAGCGTTGAGCTGAGGGGTCTGTGCAAAACATGCTGGGGCGTTTTATAATTTTTATAATTCTGAGAACAGGAAAAGCAAAACCATTTCTAGGTTCATTATTCGAATTTTTCGTGAGTTTCTAAGCCAGCTTTGGTGTTTTGTCTTGGTGCAGTTTTTTCTTTGTTTGGGGGTTTGTTTGGGAATTTTCTTTGTTTTGGTTTGTTTGGGTTTTTTTTTTCTACAGAATTCTTCCCTATTCCTCTCTGATTTTCGCACACGCACGTCCCTTTCTCCGAGAACCCCAGAAACGCAACGGGGAGATGGATATACCCGTTCGATTGCTGCTATCAGGCTTGATTATCACAAAAAGAAGACAAAAACAAACAAACAAAAAAACCAACACAAAAAAAACCCCACGCTTTGCGGCAGAAATTAACTTCGAGTCATAACAACCCATGCTGTGGAAAGTCTTCCCGCCTTGGGTCGGGCATTTCAAACATCCACTGTGCATGTTTCCCGGGAATGCCAAACAAGAATTTTGTTCCCTGCAAATTATTCTTTAAAGCCCCCTCCACCCCCCGTCCCAAATCACTTTTAATGTTTAACTGGGGAGCCGTTGTGCAAACCTGGGGACCTGTTATAAGGAGGAGGGAAAATTATTTAACCAATTTTGGGTGTATTTTAACGCTCTGCTCTGGTAACTGCAAAGTAAAGGGGGTCACGAATCTGCAGCACTTCGCAGTGTGGCTCCAGAGCCCGCTGGTGCACTCCATCATTAGCTGGGAGTTTTAGCGATGGAAGACAGTTTTTGTCGGGAAAGCTTCCAAGGAAAACCATCCCCAGGTCTTTGCTAAGCGGGGATCAAGGAGAGATCAACTGCAGTTGTTTAGAGCGGGGATTTCTCTCGTTGTTTGTGAACATGTACCCCAAACTCCCTCTTTGGGTTGAGAAAGGGGGGGCATGGAGTTTACATGCTGGATTTAATATGGAAAGAAGGTTAAAAATTGGAGGCTACAAGGCCGTTCTGCAGCCCAGCCCCTCTCCGTGGGGAAACAGCCCGCGGGTGGTGGGATTTGTCTTCCCCCAGAGGGATACTCCAAGGTTCCTTCCAGGAAAAGTTGTTTTTGCAAGCAGAGGAACCTGATCGGTCCCGGGGCAGCGTGGGAGCTCCGTGGGCAGAGATAAGAGGGTCAAAGCCCTTCTTCTGCACCAGGGACATTCTCGCCGAGACCCGCTGGGGACTTTTCTCCACCGGGCAGGGTGGTACCTCCCGGCAGGTCATGGTCTCTGAGCACCTCTGCCCTCAGCATCCTTCCCTGGCAGCCGCTTTTCTTGCCCCATCCCTCTCCAGGATAGACTGCAGTGTCCTGAGTGGAAGGCTCTGCCTCCTCAGCCCCCTGTCCCTGCTCGGCAGGTGACAAGGCAGAAGGCCTAGTGGCTGATGTGGATGTTGAGAATCCCAGGGATAGTTTCCCTGGGGAGCTCCCAGGTGTTGACACCCCCTCTTTCCCCAGGGTGGGCTGATGCTCCTGCCTCGGTGGTCCCGGCTGGGACGGTGCCACACAAGGTCCTTTCTTCCTCCAAGGAGCACCCCCCGAGTCCGCACCCTGGGGCTCTGCACGGTCACGGAGACGGCGTGGGTCCCTCAAATCTCCCCCGAGGGTTTTCCTCTCAGGGCGCCCGTTGCCCGCACCTGCAGCCCCAGGATACCCATCCCACCCTGGGGTGCTGTCCCCTAGAACAGGGAGGCCGGATCCTTCCCAAAACCCTCCAGGTTTGTCTTCTGCATCTCCCGTCGATATTTAGGAGCAGACGTTGCCACGACCTTGCTTATTATTTATCCCGTATATACCATCCCCGAAGCTTTTCGTAGATTCGGAAGAAAATAACCTGTTCCTCCTGTATGTGGGATATTCGGTTTTAACTTCTCCCACCTCTCTGTGAAGACGGATTTTGTGTGATACCCTGAAACCAGGGGCTGATGGCCCTCGTCTGCTCGACACTAAAAATTCCCCCCTCCACTATCACGGATGCATTGTTGCGATTTCGACGGGGTTTTGGTTTAAAGTTGGGAAGAAAACAACGGGAAAAAAAAGGTTCCGTAAGGCTGGAAATAAAACTGAGCCCCGGGGAAGCCTCTCGTTCTCCCCGTTTGGTGGGGACCCCCCGACCCGCCTCGGCCTAGCTTTTCACACCGCGGCCGCCGGGGGCTGGAGGTGGTTCCCGACCCCAAAAAGCTCAGTGGATCGAAATGGTTCTCTGGCACCGCTGTGACTAACCCGATGGAATATGGGGCTAGAAAAGCTGGAATTGGCTACTCGTTTTGTTTGGGTGCCACTGCTGTGCCAAGTTGCTGAGAGAGGGGTTATCCTTTCCTAAGGGTCTGTTTGCTTTGGAAGCATCCCCGGCAGCGGGCCCCCAGGGAAGAAAACTTGTCCAAGAAAGCATGGATGTCTCAGTAATGCCAGATTGGATTTACACCTGGATTTACAATTCAGGCTGTCTTTTGGGGAGAACTTGTTCGCTGAAGGATGGCCGGGAGCATCACTCGCCGGGTCCCAGCTCTTCTCTGGTTCAGCCCCGCTGTTTCTCTCGGTACCCAGGTCCTCGAGTCTGAATCCCAGCCAGTCCAAAGCATCACCCCCGGGAAAATATTCTAGCTATCCGTCCCTCAGCAGGGATATAAATACCCGGAGATATTTGGAAGATCTCTGTGGGAAGTGATTGTGTCTAAATGGTAGTGCTCTGAGCTTATTATCGCTGGAACCGATTTGTATTGCAGGGACTGGGTCCTGCCAGAAAACTCTAAAGAAGAAAAAAATCCTGCTCTGAAGAAGGCTGTAAATTCCTGTGCTGCAATATTTCATCGAAGGACGTCATGGAAAATCTGGGCTTGAAGGTGGGAGTCTCGGGACGGGCAGAGGGGGGGAATGGGACTCAAAAATGGGGGATTAAGATTTTCCTTTTTTTTTTTTTTTTTTTTTTTTTTCTCTCTCTTTCTGACCAAAGCCTGAACTCCTGCTTGCGGCACGGCGGTGACAGCCCGCACCTCCTCGCAACCGCCTGAGGCGCTTCGGCAGTTCAGCTACGCACCCGCTCCCAAATTCGGCTCCTGCTTTCCCAAAATCTCCTCCAGGTCCCGTTCGATCCTGCAGGCCGGGCTCTGCCTCCGGGGATGCGAGAGACCGAGGCTGGGCTGTGGTTGCCACTGCGAAAGGGGCTGTCCACGACCGGGCACACGTACACGCATGTGGCAAAGCCCTGCCTGCAGGGTGTGTGATGGACCCGCAAAAAAATGGTTGGGGGTGCATGTGTGTCCCTAAAAAACACCTCTCCCAAGGTGCTTCCACCTTCCCTCGAGAGCCTCTCTCCCCAGCCTCGAGCCCCTCGCTTGAACGCACCCCCTCGCCTTTAAATAAACATTTAGGGATCGATTCGCCTCGGATTTGGGGCCGGCGGCCACGGGGATGAACGGGACCAAAAAAAATCCCCAACCAGCCGAGGGAAACAGGCTGGTGCTGGGGAAGAAGGGAGGGGGGGGTCTTGCGGGTGGTGTTAATGCAAAGCAGGGCAGCGGGGAGGGGGACATGAGGCGGTCACTCCCCTCGCCCTGGGTGGTCCGCGCTCGCAGGAACACCCCGGCCCCTCTCGGAGCAGCACCCAGCCCGCCTCTAACAATACCACCTATATACATTTCCATACTCGGATTACACCCGGCCTGCTTGCAAAGTTGACTTCACTTAAGCAATTAGCTAGTGAAAATACCTTCGGCGCAGGAAAAGGAAGAAAGCTCGGATTTGTCTATTTTTACACAAAACACGGTCCGAGTTTCGGGGAGGGGGAAGGAAGGGGAGCGGGTTTGGGAAGGAACGGTTGGGAAGCGCAAGCGGGGCCGGGGGTGTTCGAGGGGCCGGTAAAACGGGCTCTGAACGGGATTAGCAAGGTTAATTGCACCAGATGACGGTAATTTTTGTAATTTCTTCTTTTTCTCCTTTCCTTTCATCTCTCCCAATAGAGGGCTGGAGGAGGACACGTTTCACCCACCCAAACCACTAGCAAACGACACCAAAAGCAAATTTCGGTTCTCCGCACAGCGTCCTCCTCCTCGCACACTAGCCATGACCCGGCTTTTCTCCCCTAAAATTCTCCTTTCCCCAACTCGTGGGCTCGGGTTAAAACCCTCCAACCTTTCTTCTATTCCCACGACGAGGCCTATAGAAGCCGCAGCTATATATTCCCGTTTTTAACGTTGGCTCACTCTAATAAATACATCGGAAACAAAATCTTCACATTCCTGAAGGATAGTGCGGGAGAGGGAAAAGGCACTCGAGAAGGAACTGATTTTCTTTGAAAGGAAATATTTTGATTTACACGGAGAGTTTGGGGGCTTTTTTTTCACTCAGAAATATTTATTTCCTAGTGGAAACGCTGCCGCTGGGGACGGGTTTGAACGTGGGATTTCCACGAGCTCTTTGTGTTGTGTTTCGAGCTCCATCCCCGGGTGTTTTGGGGTCAAATCGGGGAGATTCAATCGCAGGATCGCATGAAACAAAGAAAAAAAACCCTATCGCGACTCAGGGGAAGACATTCGATGCGGAGCAAAGCTCAGGATCAGCGATGCTCTCCCAAGGCAAAAATAAAACGAAATGCAGCGAGAAGAAGAGGGGCTATTCTGTATTATCCGCCTCGGGGCTGAAAGCACCGGGGAAGGTGATGGTTTCCCAAAAAAGCAGTTTTTTTATGGTGGTTGTCCCCCTTCCCGAGCAGCCGCTGTGCTCCGCGTTCTGCTCCCGGGCGGGAGGAGCAGCGGCCGCCGCCTTCCTGGACGGCCGGAGCTGCTCGTCCTTCTTCTCCTTCTCCTCAAGGGAAAAGCTCCAGAAATAACTGTTCCAACCTTCTCCCACCCCCTCCCTGGCTACCTGCCCCGGGCCTGGGCTTTGCCCAGGGCTCTCCCTTGCCTGTTCCAATCCCATTGCACGGGGGAACGGGAGGGCCGGTGCTTTCTGCAGGAGAACTTTTTTTTTGGAGGACAGGGGGCAAAGGAGGAGAAGAGGGAGGATAGACGAAAACAGCAACAACAACAACAACAAAAACCCCCCCAACCCTGATGTGAAATCCCTCTTGGTTGTACCACAGATGTGACAGGCGCCCTAGAGGCTGCTCACAACTGCTCGCCAATAACGCGGAGGGAGTTTGGAAACTCGATCGGTATCTATCTTTCTTTTAAAAGGCATTAAATTATCATTAAAAACTTGAAAAGCGAATCTAGTAGAAGGGGGGCTTGGAGAGGGGGATGTCCCCTCTCTCTCTGCTGTGGGTGCAGCAGGATGCACCCACAGCACCGCGGCGAGGCCTGCAAGGGGGTTGGGGTGGGGTGTATTTTTTTTCCCCCCTTCCTTTCTCTCTTCCTTCCCCCAGTCTCTAAAGGGAGTTCTCTGCAGCAGCCAGCACATCAGCAGCCCTGAAAGCCCAGGCTCCTTCCCCCGTGCCCACCCACAATCCCACACCCCCGCAGCGCAGGTTTCCACGCGCGGTCTGCAAGAAGGTGACAAAGATTTCAAGCGACTTACCTCGAGTGACAGCTCTCCCGATGGCATGATGCTCAGAAAGGCGGTTTTTTGGAGGGGAGGGGAGGGGAGCGAGGAAAGGGGGTCTCTACCCCTCTGCCTTTCTGTTCTCCCTCCCCCCGCCCGCTGTGTGCTCCCGTGGCATCGCCGGAGCTGAGCATCAGGCTCCGGGCACTCGACTGTGGAACTCCAGCACAGATTTATATATACCCCCCGAAAAAAACCCCAAAGCAACCCAAAACAAAACAACCCACCCTTATTCCTAAAGCAGCCTCGGAGCAGGCGAGGGGTCCGAAGCCCGTTCCCGGCCCTGAAGCGGCGGAGGAGGCAGAAAAGGGCATTTCTCGAGGCAGCGGGAGTTTTCTCCGATTTCTTTTTATTAAAGCACCCCCGAGCCCGTGTTTACATTGAGCAGTATAAACATCCTGCCCGGGCCCGCCGAGCTTAAAAGAGCGCACGAAGAGGGGGTTTGAAGTGGGTGAAGCTCCGCGCAGCGCGGAGCCGGCGGCCGGGCAGCGCCTCCGCTGCCCCACGCCACGCGCGGAACCTCCGCGGGCCCCGGCCCCTTCCACGGCCCGCCTGGGGCCATTCCCGTGGTTTTCAGCAGTGGGAAGGCGAGTAGGGAGGGGGTGGATGAGCCCCACGCAGAATTGCGGTCACTCGTGGCATAAAACACACACTCACATACACGCGGTGCCACCGCGCTGGGCAGGGGGGCGTCGCGCAGGCCCCCCCGCGTGGGGTTGGGCGGCGTGGAAAGGGCTCTTTAAAAGCTGCCCACCAGCGGGGAGCGGGAGCGGAGGGGGCCGGGACGAGGCGGCGGAGGGGCCGCCCGGGAGGGCGGGGGGGGAGCGGGCCGGGGCGGGGATCTCCGCTCCGCGCTTACGTCTGTCAAGGAGCGGCAGACGCCGCTGCAAAGAGATAAAGTAGAAGGCGAGCGGCGGGGCCGGAGGCAGACTCGACAGCCACGGCGATGGGAAGCAGCTCCCCGCAGCACCGGCAGCGCCAGCCCAGCTAGAGCCGGTGGGGGGACGGCGGCGGCTCCGGGAGCCCGGCCCGCCGAGGGGAGCGGGGCAGGCGGAGGCGGCGACCGCCGGCTCCTCGCTCGCAGCAGCCGAACTCAGATCGCTTCCACCCATCCCGCCTCCCTGCGGCCACCCCCCGACCCTCCGCCTCTCGCTCTCCTTCTGCAGCCGCGCTCGGATTTAGGGATAGAGTGGGAGGAGGAGGGAAAAGGGGGGGTGGGGGGTGTCGTCTCTTCCATTTGTTTATCCACGGAGGAGTGAAGTCTCCTGGTGGAAAGAAAACCCCGTCGGGGGGCCGGGAGGAGGCCGGAGGGAGGGTGGTGGGTGAGTGGCGGCGAGCCCCCAGCAGCGTGGCCTTTTGGGGGGGCTCTGGGGGGGCGGCGGAGGAGGGCCGGGGCTGGGGCTGGCCGCCGCGGACCTGGCCGTAGATGACTGCAGAAGCGCAGCAGGCTCTGTCCTCTCAGCCCCCTCCTCCTCCGGTGCAGAGCAGCTACGGCCCCATGTCCTCGGTGGCTGAGAAGCAGCCGCAGAGTTCGGCCATGGACACCGCCTCGGCGGGGACCGGCGGGGGCGCCGGCAGCGCCCCGGGCAGCGGCGGGGCCCCGGGCAGCGCCGGCCCTAAGGCGAAGAAGACCAACGCGGGGATCCGGCGGCCGGAGAAACCGCCTTATTCCTACATCGCCCTCATCGTCATGGCTATCCAGAGCTCTCCCTCCAAGCGCCTGACCCTCAGCGAGATCTACCAGTTCTTGCAGAGCCGCTTCCCTTTCTTCCGAGGCTCCTACCAGGGCTGGAAAAACTCGGTGCGCCACAACCTCTCGCTCAACGAGTGCTTCATCAAGCTGCCCAAGGGGCTGGGACGCCCCGGCAAGGGCCACTACTGGACCATCGACCCGGCCAGCGAGTTCATGTTCGAGGAGGGCTCGTTCCGCCGCCGGCCCCGCGGGTTCCGGAGGAAATGCCAGGCGCTGAAGCCCATGTACAGCATGATGAACGGGCTCAGCTTCAACCACCTCCCCGACAGCTACGGCTTCCAGAGCCCGGCCAGCGGGCTCTCCTGCCCCCCCAACAGCCTCTCCCTCGAAGGGGGCTTGGGGATGATGAACGGCCATTTGTCCAGCAACGTGGAGGGAATGGGCCTGGCAGGACACTCCGTGCCCCACCTGCCCGCCAACGGTGGGCACACCTACATGGGCGGCTGCACCGGCTCCTCGGCAGGGGAATACCCGCACCACGACAGCTCCGTGCCCGCCTCCCCGCTGCTCCCCGCCGGCGGCGTGATGGAGCCCCACTCGGTTTACTCCAGCTCGGCTTCGGCGTGGGCACCCACCGCCTCGGCGGCCCTCAACACCGGCGCGTCCTACATCAAGCAGCAGCCTCTCTCGCCCTGCAACCCCACGGCCAACCCGCTCTCCTCCAGCCTCTCCACGCACTCCCTCGACCAGCCCTACCTGCACCAGAACAGCCACAACACCGCCGACCTCCAAGGTAAGGCGCGGACACGCGGGGGACCAACCTGGGACCGGGGGCTGCCGGCCACGCGTGGATTCCGCCCGGTCTGCTCTGAGCGGGGATACTGCTTCGTGGGCAGTTTTAATGCTCTTCCCGAGGGAGAGCCGCTGTGCCCTCGCTCCTCGCCTCCTTTCCTGGGGAGCCGTCGGGTCTCTCCGCCGCTGCAGGGCTGGGAACCGCTGAGCCGGGGCTCCGCTCCCCCGGACAGCTGCTTTGCCTCCGGGCCTAAGGCCGGTGACCTCTGGCAGGAGGGAGCTCTGGGAAGGCGAGGCCGGGTATGCGCCCGAGGGGTCTTCCACCTCCATCGGGACTTAAAGGACTCTGGAGAGAGAAAACAGGGAATTTCCCAGTCGGGGGGTCCGCCGCCTGCGCCCTGCCACCCCGTCCCATCCCTTCCCATTCCCCGCCATCAGCTGTGTTTTCCACACATCTCAGGGCCGTGTTTTCCGGGCCCATCGCCTCCCTGCACACACGCCAAAGCCAGCAGCACGGACCCCCCGAGTCCCCCGTGCCCTGTAACCCTATCCCCGACCCCGGGATGGAGCTGTCGGGGGTGAATTTGCACTGGATCTTGGAAGTGAGATGGTGTTTTGGCCTGGAAGAGGCCTTGGGAAGGAAGAGGCCAGCGTTGGGTTTCGCTCTGCGGCCCAAATTCACCTCGGTGTTGGGGAAGGGGTGGACGGACTCTCGGGCACAGAGTAGCCCCAGGAGCCATGGCCTGGTGATCGGGCAGGTTTGGGGGTCTCTGCATATCACCCTGGGTCTTTTGGGGGAGCGGGATGTAGCTGACAGAAACGGGTGTGAAGCGGAGCATTAGCAGGTCAAAAAACACCAAGAGAAGCAGAGGAAAAGCATCAGCCAGGCCGGGCTGGGCCGGGGCAGCGCCCGCCAAGGGCAACCTCCGCTCCCGTGTGTGTTCCCAGTGCTCAGTGAGCCCAAGGCCGTTGGAAAACGGAGCTGGAATCCGCCCCAAGGAGCCATAGGGCCCATCCGCGGCCTTAACCGAAACACTCCGATTAACACCCAAACAGGCGATGGGGAGCGGTCCGGGCAGGGCGCCCCATCCCCAGCGCACCCCGAATTCCAGGGCCCCTTTTCCGTGCCGAGGTGGCGGAAGGAGCGGCAGGAACAGCCCCGCTCCCGGTGGCCTCTCACCCTTGGCCTCCCTGCTGATTTGCGCCACCGGCCCCGGGAACGGACGGGCTTCCCCGCTCCGCACCTGGCGGATATTCCGCGAGGGCGGAGGTGATGGGAAAAGCAGCTGGGGAGAAAAAAAAAATATAAATGTCGAAAAAACCCACCTAAACCCAGCCGAAATCCCTTCTCCTCGCAGCGCCCTTGGGCCGGGCAGGGAAGCGCCGTCGCGGGGCCTCGGGGGTCCCCCCTGCGCACCTGCCCGCGCCCACGGAGCCCCAGCAGAGCCCATGCATGCGAAAATACCTCCAGCTCCGCGCTCAGACCGGGGGGTGCAGTGGGGTTGGGTTGTTGGTTTTTGGTTTTTTTTTGAACCCCAAATGGCGACTGCTGACCATCTTTCCCCCCGTCCCGCAGGCATCCCGCGGTATCACTCCCAGTCTCCGAGCATGTGCGACAGAAAGGAATTCGTCTTCTCTTTCAACGCCATGGCCTCCTCTTCCATGCATTCGGCGGGCAGCGGCTCCTATTACCACCAACAAGTGACATACCAGGACATCAAGCCGTGCGTTATGTGATATGGGGCAGAAAAAACACCTCCTGGGGCCGGCAAGGCCTGACCCGGGCACTGAGCACCCCCCCAGGACCCTCTCGGTGGAAGGGGGGGTCTTTGCAGACTGGTTTTGGGCAGGAGGAATAGACTGGAGCCCCGGGAAGCGGCGGGGAGTGCGGCCCTGGGGCTGAGCCTGACCCGCAGCTGAGCATCGGCCGGACCCGGCCCAGCCGGGTCTGCGATCACAGACCGTCTCTGCCTTCTTCTGCTTGGGGATGGGTTGAGAAGAAAGCAAAAGCAGCCCCCCCATCACCCCCGAAACCCCCGACTGCGAGTTTGGGTGAAGGGTTTGACAAATGAGGTTTTGATACTTCTTTAAAAAAAAAAAAAATTAAATTACAAATTCAGTTTTGGAATTGGTGTTGAGAGATGCCACTGGCTCGACTGGGAGAAACAGAACCGGATCTGGCTGGGGGCGCTGGAAAGGACCCCGACCCCAAACCCCCTTGGTCCCGTCTCGCTTCGAGCCCGGAAAAATATTTTTTTTTTTTCTTTTTTTTTTTTTTTTCCCAGTAAACACCCAGCAGGCAAAAATCTCTCAGAGGGTTTTTTTTTTTTTTTTTTTAAGCTGTTAATTTTGTGGTTTTTTGCCTGCGTAAAGACTGCAGGATCAGACCCTATGCAGAGAGAATAAGGCACTTTGGAAAGAGACAGCCATGCTCATCCTGTTATTTATTCGACATTTTTGTTGTTGTTGTTGCTAATAATCGAGACACGAATAGTCTCAGTTGATCAGTATTAAATCGGGGAATCTCTGTTGGCAATATTTGCCATATAGATTTTTGTTTTTTAGTTAACCTTTGTAAATTTTAAACTGATCGTGGTCTCTGTGTAAAGACAATCCTCCATATGTTTTTATAGAAATATATATATAATGAAGGATTATTCCCCTCCCTCTCCCTCTCTATTTTTTTTTTTCACCCTGACGTTGTACAGTTCGGTGACACCTATTTTAATTCTTTCTGCACTGTATAAAATTGTAATTATGTGGGTTTGTTTTTTGTGTTTTTTTTTTTTTTTTCGCCCTGCCCTTTTGTGTACGTTTTGTCCCCAAAGGAAAAAAAGAAACAAAAAAAACCAAAACCGAAATAAAACATGTATGTTATTTGTACATGGGCTTCACGATTGTATGAGCAGAAAATAAACGAGCATGCGGTGTAACAGGCGTAATTATATCTGAGGAGTCCGTGGCCTCCGCGGAGCGCGGAGGGGCCGCGCAGCGCCCGGCCCGGCCCCGCAAACCTTCGGGCGATAATTCCCCGTCTCGGTGCAGACTCAAAAAGGACCTTTTTTTTGTGGCATTTTGCGGCTTCCGCGGAGTCCCGGTTACTCATTTCCCTGCGCGGAAATATTTCAAATGAGGATATTGAAACGAGGAAGGAGGAAAACCGGAGGTGATTTTTATTTTTATCTTTTAATTCTTATTATTATTTCATATCCCCCCACCCACCCAACCAAGGAGAAAGCGAAAGGCGGTGTTTGACAGCTCTTTGCTTCTCACTCGAAGACAAGGCGTGTGGCTGCAGGGATGGAGCCCGCGGCTCCTTGTGTCTCTTCCTCTATCCCGGGAGAGACACGGGCATTTTCCAAGCCTCGTATCCCTGCGGAATCTCCGAGGGCTACAATTGCGAGAGCACTAAAAGTTCCCGCGGGGCTTTCCCCAGGTGAAAAAGAAATAAAAGTTAATAAAGTTTAAGAAAACTATTAAAAATGATGAAAAATTAATAAACAGGAATAAAAAGAATAAAAATCAAGCAGATTAACTCCTGCACGATATCTGTCCTCCTCTGGGCAGTGATAAAATCCGCTTCTGAAAAATAGATATTTTCCTGTGAAGTTTGGGAGTATTTGGTCTAATTGTGGATACTACTATATCCAGGAATTTTTGTGCTTTAATTTGTGGGCGAATATGTCTCTATTAACGCTCATACTATGGATATCATTGCATATAAAAAATAGATGCAGGCGAATTAATGTGATTACTTGGTCACGTATTTCTGCCTTTATACAGGGACATTTAGTAACTGCACACTAATTAGCCCATCTCCGTGTAATCAGCTTAATTAAAAGCAAAGGGTTTTTTTGCTGCAAAGATCAACAACCAATTTGGAATATTATTTTAATTAAGGCAGGTGGGAATAGCTTTATTGGAGTCAGTGGAGGCCTTTCTCACAGTGGGATTTTTGTTCTTGTTTTGTGTTTTTTTTCTGAGGAGGGTTGTGGAGTTTCGAGGTGTTGGGGGTTTGTTGTTGTTGTTTGGGTTTTTTTGTTTTTTTTTTTTGTTTTTAATCTATTTTTAGATCTCTTTAAGATACTGGCAATCTACCTGTAGTATTCCTTGGTTTTCCCTGTTTTTATACCTTTCTGGGTTGATCCTTCCCTCCATCGCTGCCCATCCCTCTTGGAGGTGAGCATGATGTTACCATCCTTTTTACATACAAGCCAAAAACAGAGGGTTTTTTGCCCCTGAAGCAAATATCTGCACTAGGTGTGGCTGAGATAAAGGTCCAAGGTTAGGAGTTCAGTCTCTGCCAAGTGGTTCTTCTTTCGTTGAGATCTCACTGTCACTCCTAAGCTTCATTTTCATCCTTTGGATTAATATTGGACTTACTCTTTGGCACACTGAGCTGATGCCAGGCTGGAGGGGGCAGAGAGGCACCTTGCAAGCCTCAGGCCCAGCTCAAAGGGGTTTGATATCTGGTCCCCAACAAAGGTTGACATGATTCATTTTTCTCCCTCCCGTCGTTTTCCAAACCTGGAAAAACAGGACCACCACATACCGTGGACGCCACATATTCCTCAAGCCAGTGAGCGCAGTCTAAACAGACAGCTCTCCATCTCAGACACCCACATCAGGGAGCAGAGCCTGAAACCCCACAGGCTCCTGCCCCCAGCCCTTCATCTGCACAAGACCAGCTTGATTTTTCCCAGCGTATATTGTCCCACGGGGTGGCAAACCCCGAGCCGCTGTCACAAGGGGTGCCTTTGTACAAGCCCCAGGAGCAGCTGGGCTCTGGGAGGAGGTGAGGAGGGATAAACTTGCTCAGAGAGGCTGGGGGAGCCCTGCTAGAGATGAGCCACTGCCTTGCTCAGAAATGTGGTATTTGCTCACATAACAGCCCAGATCTGGCCGTGCTCCACTGCTGTGGCTCAGCTCAGCGATCTGCTCCTTGTCACCCACGTCCCAGTCTGCAGGTGACACAACAGGGTTTTCTTTGGGGTTTTGGCATTTCTACTGTAGGAAGTTTCTCACCATGGATGCCCTGTGCAGGCCCGAGAGTTTTCTACAGCAATGACATTTCGGAGCATGATGAGAAGCAGGGCCTGGTGTCTCTAGCTGGGTTTGATCCCAAATGTCCCCCTGGATCAGGGGACACGGGGGTCCCCAGGCATGCTGTGCCCTGGGCAGTGCCCTGCCATGGCAGGGATCCTGATGATGAGGCATTTCCCTCTGCTCCTTCCAGGATGCTTCTCCCCATCCTTGCAAGGCCACCATGGAGCTGGAACTCCACGTTTACCTCTGTCACCTGCCCGTGTGTCCCCAGGAGTGTTTACGTCCCTAAAGCACACAGTACCTTGTCGGGGCAGGACTTGAGGAACTGTGGGATGCTGCGGGGATACCAAGGCAGGGACATGCCCTGCAGAGCCCCTGGAAGAGGAGATGTGAGGCTGGGTCTGCTGTTGGAGGGGGACACAATTTTGGGAGGGCCCATGGGCACGATCTGATGCCCTTTTTGGGAGGCAGCATGGGGGCAGGAATGACATCGAGGGGTCTCCCGGGGAATGGGGAATTTGAAGGTATCCCTGGGTATTGCAGGGATTCTAGAGGTTGGAGGGATTTAAGGGGTTTTGGGTGGATCCCGAGGGGGGTGGAGGGATCCTGAGAGGGGGGATTGGGGAGATCCGGGGAGGGGGGATTGGAGGGGTCCCGGGGCGGGTTTTGGAGGGATCCCGGGGTACCCGGGCCGGGGGGGGCGGTGCAGTTCCCTTGGCGGCAGCACCATCTGGCGGCAACAAACCGGCACCGCCCGCTTCTCGTCCCCGCTCCCGCCCGGCCGCGGATTTCCACAGAATTTGGGATTAAAACCCGACCGGTTCGGCCGGTTTTGGACCTTTTCTCCACGGGTTGGGTGTTAAAAGTTTGCTTTCTTTCTTAAATTAATGTATTTTATTTCTTAAATTTGTATTATTTTTATATCTTTTTAAAAATTTATTTAATTCGGTTTTAATTTTCCCTTCTGGCATCCGGAGCTCTGAAGAGGAACATCCCTTTATCCTATCTTCAGATGTGCTGGCTGTTGAACACGCTGGGTGGAACTCCTTTATGGTATATTTGCAGATCAGATCTGTTCCACACCCAGCTGGGACAGATTGGGATACCTGGCATGGGATAGAATGGAGTATCCCATAGATACAGACACCTGGTACATGATGCTCTTGGATGGGGTTGGTTATCCAGATCTGCAGAAAACTGGGTACCTTGGAGACTTAACTGGTGGGAACAAACACCTGGAATCTTAAATGAATATTTGGAATACCAGGTGATGAGTTTGGTACCAAGTTCTTAACAGGTTAAAGGCTCAGATCCATAATAAGTAATAATAATAATAATATTAAGCCTGATTTCTCCCTCAAAACCAAAAAATTTGGGACCTATGTGTTCAGGGGACCTGAACAACAGTTCTTGTCACTTTTGCCAAGGGGAATTTGATTTCTGTGTCCCTGAAATGCCTTTGGGAGAGCACACCTGAACATTTGTTCCCTTTCTAAGCACATTTACAAGTGTAAACTGCTGCCTGATGCTGTGCAGGAAAAGGCAGAACTAGGACGCTCCTGTGGGCTCTGCATTTCACACCTCTGCCAAAAAATCTTTGCCATGGGGAGTCATCCTCAAGGAGAAAACATATGATGCAGGTGGGCATAGGGCTGGCTAAAGGACCCCCCCCCTGAGGAGCAGGAGATGCCCCCAGTGCCAGCAGCTCTGTGGTTGTGAGCTGATGTTATTCATAGAAACAATTATCAGATTGGCTCAAGAAGTGAGGAAAGGCATGTGGCTCTGTTGTTTTCTTAAGCAACTTTCCCTGTCAGAATTCATCTTGCCCAGTAAGACATTAAAATCAGAATATTAAAATTAGGGGTTGGACTCGATGACCTTAGAGGTCTTTTCCAATCTAAATGATCCTATGATTTGGTTAATAAAGAAAGGCAACAGAAGGAATAAATCCTGTTGTTATGGAGATTCTTGGTTGGAGATCTGTTTGTACAGGCTTATAAAAAGCTCTTTGAGACCAATTCCCATTATCACAGACTGCCCAGAGAAGCTGTGGCTGCCCCATCCCTGGAAGTGTCCAAGGCCAGGTTGGACGGGGCTTGGAGCAACCTGGGATAATGGAAGGTGTGTCTGCCCATAGCAAGGGGCAGAACGAGATGAGCTTTAAGGTCCCTTCCAACCCCATCCATTCCATGGTTCTCTAATCACAGGTTGCTCTGATCTGTCAAACTTCTGATAAATATTACAACTCCAATCTTAAAGTGAGCTAAATTTTTGCAAGGGAGATGCACAGATGCTTTGGAAAATTTCACTGAGGTGAATCGCTCTGTCTAAAACATGGATTTCCTTTTCTCAGACCCTTCTCACAGGTCCTCTGAGACACCCCAAGAGTCCTGCAGGCCACTGGGACAAACATCAGAGAGCAAATGACAATTCCAGAGGTCAAACCACCTCAGTTTAATAATGGAAAGAGGTGTGGGGACGGTGGCAGTGCCACTTGACTTCAGTAGTTCTTATGTTGGTGTGAACATGAGCCTGAGCACAGATGTTTCTTTATTTAAAGTAGTTGGAGTTAAAAACCCCAGAATGGCACAGAAAGTGCAGTTCTGTGGCTCGGCTCAGCTTCAGGCTAATTACTGAAAAAATAAGCAAACACACCTGGGAAAGCAGGATGACATGGCCTGGAAAGTTTTGCAGGGACTTAAGAGTACCAGGAGTTCACTTGGAGCAGAACTTGCTGCAGCAATTGTGTTCCTCTGTGGCGGTAAAGAAAAGCCACTGCAGAGCAGCAATCATCTCCTCCAGAGATGGAAACGCCACACTTTGGAGTCTGAGCAGTGCAGGTGCCTGGAAACACTCTGAAAACACCATATCCCTCTGGAAAAATATAAGTATTGCTCTTGTCTGAACAATTATGCACTCAAAAATACTAAGGAGTGGTAGCAATGGATACGCTAATGCTTAAAAATGTAGCAGTTTTTGCCTCAGTTCATGAATGTTTCCCTTCTTTCCCTGCCCTTTTTATGATCCCATTTAACAGTGCTGTATGTTTGCTTTATTCCTCAAAGAAAATCCCCCTGGTTTAGCTCCACATCTTCCTGAGTGGGATGGGTGGACCAGAACACACTTGTGGGACTTGTGAGACCTCTGAAGGTGGCACATTTTTGAAAAAGTATCTCCATTTCTGTTTTGTGTCTTGTCTCAGAGAGCAAGAGCTGTGGCTTGTCCCTGACCTGGGGAGAGGCTTTGTTGGGTGTTAGGTGATGGGCTCCTTGACTGGAAAGCTCTGGAGCAGGGGGACCTGCAGGATTAAAAGCTCCCCAGAGGCTCTAGCTTGTGTGTGGAGGCAGAGTGACCACGATGCCGAAGGTCTCCGCTGGGACATCCCAGTCCAAAGAACTACCACGCTACGGGGTTTGGTTGAGTGGTTTTTTTTCTTTTCTTTTTTTTTTTTTTTTCTTTTTCTTTTGAGAGCTCCTGATGAGTTTCTGGCCTGTTTTCTTATTGTTTTCCAAAGTGGTGGGAATCACCAGTTGCATCCAGTCTATCAGGAGCCATCTCTGCCGTCCTCGCCTTCCCATCTGTAAAAACGTGGATGTTACTG
This sequence comes from Empidonax traillii, assembly GCF_003031625.1. Taxonomy (NCBI): domain Eukaryota; kingdom Metazoa; phylum Chordata; class Aves; order Passeriformes; family Tyrannidae; genus Empidonax; species Empidonax traillii. Next base: position 1,321,559 of record NW_020955206.1, read on the forward strand.
GGGCCACAGCAAAGATTGACTAGATAGATCCATATCCTGAACTCATTTCTCCCAGGGACTTCAGTGGGATGCCCAGCCCAGAACAATGGCAGGATACACGACCCTAAACATTTCTGCAGTGCTTTGAAAGATGAAAAGCAGTGGCTTTTCTACCTATGTCAGTGGAGGGGCAGGGAAACGCTTCACGATGTTTACAGCAGACATCACGGACATTACACATGGAAACATGGGAAATGGGGCACTTTTCTTGCAGGGAGATAATCTTTAATAGATGGCAACTAGGAAATAAAAGCATTTGGTACACAACAGCCTGCCCCTGACTGAGGGGTGTTTGCCCAAGGAACTTGGTCACAGCCACAGATGTTTCCTCCAGAGCCAGAAGTGCTGCGAGGGGCTGTTCCTCTTGAGGAACCGGAATGAGAGAAATCCCTGCACATGCTTTTCCTCCCTCTCCTCGCCCCTGTGGAGAAAAACACAGCCCCAGTGCTAGATTTTTCAATGGAGACATTCCCCTAAAACCCATTTGTTTCTCCCTTTGGAGCAGTAGAAGATGATGAAATAAAAAAACACATTAAAAAAAGGCATGACTCGAAGACAGTGTTTAACCATCCCTTTTCTGACATGTTTTACTGGTCTTCTCAGATAATGGGATAAAGCCTCCGTTCTTAAAGCCCTGGAGGAGATCAGGGACTGATGTGGAGATGCTGAAGGGCTGATGGGGATCTGGATGTGACTCAGGAAAGGCTCTACTCCCTTCCCACCCTGATGGTGAATTTTTTTTTCCCTTTTTTCTTCATGGACACAAACAGTCTCTGACTCTTGTCACTCAGAGAAGACTACACAGCAACACAGCTTGTTTACTCACTGTTGTCTTCGTGGATTGAAGCTGTGTGGCCTTGTCCCTCTTCCAGGAAATGCATGGACAGAGCTGTGTGAAGGAAAACCCTCCTGCCTGTACAGTTTGCAGTGCTGAGTGGCAACGAGCCACCTCGCTTTTATTGTTAGCAGATCACAATGTTGCCTCACTGCTCCGTGCCACACACCACGCTGTGACTAACATCATCCAACAAAAGAAAATCCCCTCCAAAGTGACCATGTCCTCCAGCCTGGTGGAGCTGGTAGAGGCTCCATTCATCCCATACTGTTTTCCCTTCCTCATCCTCTCTGAGAAGAAGGGCAGAATCACCCTGGGAAGGTCATGTCTATGATGTGACACCTCGGGTGGTCGCTGCTGGATCCCACCATGCCCTCCCAGCTCCAGGAGAGCTGAGCTGGGCTCACTCACACCAGGACCCGCCCCTGGAACTGCTCAGCGTCTTCCCCCACTGAACCCTCCAAACGAGGGGCTGCAGCAGCAGCAACATCCCAACTTGTTTGTGTCATGAAAGGAGCTGGAAAGAATGTGCTGAACCACATGACAGGCGAGGACATCAGAGAATAGAGAGAACTCATTTTTAATTGCTTCTGAACAAAGTTGGCTCAGGAAAGTATTTCCCATTGTACTGCTGAACTTTTCTTCTCATCACACAGCAGTGAGACACAGGCTGTGCTGCTGCTGAACCAAGGCTGTGTTAGGGATCACTTCACTCCCTATTAGAAGCAGACTAGACATCTATCACCAGCATTTCAGGCTTTTCTGCAGCATCCAGGCATTACTTTGCCACTGTTGATGTTTTTCTCATGAGTCTTAAACAGTAAAACTGGGCCAGTGTCCACCTGAATGAAGCACATTTTATATCTATGTAGGCACAGCCAACCTCAATCTACAGCAGGGCCACAGCTTCAGCAGGCACAGAATGAAGACTTATGCCTTAATATTCTCATCTTTAAAGCCTGTTAATTCAGACAGTAAATTCCTCAGGGCATGGACTTTATGGTTTGATTGTTGGTATCTTGCACAGTCTTGGCCTGGGCCAAAGTAAAACACGAGCAGGCTTCAGTTCGAGTTTTATTATGAGATCAGAGTCCAAGGGACTCAATAAAATCTATTGCATTTCAGAGTTTTGTGGACTTAAACATGAGTCCCTTCTGACTTTTCCCTAACTGATGCCTTCCTGAGCATGCAGAGAGCTTGGAACAATAGATCTAAGAGATGCAGACTGCCCCATTCACTTTTTCTACAGGATCTGCTGTTTTCTCAAGGAGGAACTTGGGTCAGCCCACAAGAAAAAATCCACATCACACAGCTGAAGACACCAGAAGGCTGTGTAGGCCTGTGCCTTGGGCATTCTTGTGTTATTTAATTAAATAGCAATTTGGTGTCCTGCACTGAAATGTCTTTGAGCTGAAGATGAGCAACTTCCCAAACAGCAGGAAGAGCCCTATCCTTGCTCCTGCTCCCCTGGCTGTCCCAGGCAGAAACTGCACTGACTTCAGAGTGTGACTTAATGACTTTAGGATAGCAAAGCCTGAAAGGTCTTGACATTTACCAATAACTCGGATCAAAACCAAAAGGAAAACAGCATCATTATTCCACTCCATTCAAAATGCTAATGACGGAGCATGAGCTTAAGCTTATAGTAATTATTTTTCTTCTCTGAGCCTAAACAGAGTTCATAGAATCATAAAGGTTGGAAAAGACCTCCCACGCCCTTGAGTCCCACCTGTGACTGATTCCCCAGCTTGTCACCCAGCCCAGGGCACTGAGTGCCATATCCAGGCCTTCCTTGGACACCTCCAGGGATCGCGACTCCACCCCCACCCTGGGCAGTCCCTTTCAATGCCTGACAGCCCCTTCCAGAAATTCTTCCTGATGCCCAACCTGTTGCATACCTGTCTAGTTAATAATCTCCTCCACGGTGTGGTTTGGGGTTTAACTGCCAATTGGGAAAGTAACAGGGTATTAGGTAAGTCCTGTGAGATGTGGCCTCGAAATACAGGACAGAAAAAAGTGACAGGCTGGAAGAGAACCAGGTCTGTTCCTCTGGATACCAACCCAGCACTGCTCACCTGTGGGGCTCACCCAGAACCACAACTGCAAGCAGAAAAACATCCAGACATGTTTGTCCAAACAAAACCTGCCCCTGACTGTACCCAGTGCTGACAGGAAAGCAAGCAAACCTAGCACATTTACAAAGCACATAAACATATCTGCACTGAAACTACAGATGTTAAGAAGAGAAATAAGGGAGAGGATGTAATTCCCACAAATTTGACCAGAACAGGCTGGTTCCATCTGTAATGCAACAGGGGAAGTTTGAGATGCTAGAAGTTTGCATTGGCAGAGTAACTGGCTTTTAACTGCTAAGGTCACCTGCACATCTTCACCAAAGTAAGAAGCCTCACAGAGTGAAAAGGAAGATCAAATGATCCCATTACTTAATTTGCCATCATTTGGAAGGGGCAGGCAATGATGTGTAATTAGCTTTTTGCTTTTCCTTCCTCTGTTTTCAAAGCTCATGATGGGGTGGGTGTGTTTTAGTAGTAACACAACCCCTGACTCTCACCCTTGATGTGCACATGAATTGAGACACAGAGGGCTCTACAGGGCTGATGTTTCAATTCAGACTGATACTGGAAATCATTTTGAGCTGCAGAAGGAGCATTTTAGAGCACTGAATGATTTATTTTTTTCCGGAAACCTTTCTTTTGTTGACCTTAAAAGAAGTTCATAGAATGGTTTGGGTTGGAAGGGACCTTAAAGATTGTCCAGTTCCAACGCCCTGCCATGGGCAGGGACACCTTCCACTAGACCAGGTTGCTCAAAGCTCCATTCAACCTGGCCTTGGACACTTCCAGGGATGGGACAGCCACAGCTTCTCTGGGCAACCTGTGCCAGGACCTCACCACTGTCACAGGGAAGAATTCCTCCCTAATATCTAATCTGAACCTACTCTCTGTCAGTTTGAAGCCATCACCCTTGTCCTGTCACTCCAGACCTGTGTAGATAGTCCCTGTCCCTCTGGAGCAGGAGTTATCCTCCACGTAGAAGGCCACAGTTAGGTCATCCCAAAGCTTCCCTTTTCCAGGCTGAACTATCCCAATTACCTCAGCCTTTCCTCACAGCAGAGATGCTCCATCCCAATGATCATCTTGGTGCCTCCTCTGGACTTGCTCCACAAGCTCCATGTTCTTACTGTGCTGGGACCCCAGAGCTGAACCAGCTCTGCAGCTCCAGTGCTTTCCTTGAGCCCCTCCACACAGAGGCACATGATAATGAGAACTTTTTATTTGATACTGTATGAAATGCCTGACCCTTGAGACTCAATATTGTGCTTAAAATACACTTGACAGTGCTCTCTGGTTAAAAAAAAAAAGTTTCCAACTCATACTTTAAAAAAAAAATATCCATTTGGATGCTTACTTTGACTACATGCCCAGCATCACTGGCAAAAGTGCTTCTGTTTAGAGAGGATGGTTCGGCCAAAATTCAACTTGTTTTTCAGGAATAGGAAACCAAAGGAAAAAAAACCATAATAAAAACCACACCAAATAAATCATCATTTTCTCTTACACTGGAAGGCAGTGTCCACGTGTTTGCAAATCCTACTGTCCTGGGAGCACTTTGACCAGGAGGAGTTGCCAGTAATCCCTGTCACTGATGTTGTGGGGGCAGGAAGACCATGCTGCTGGTGACCAAGGCACAGAGGAACAGTCTTTGCTTTTATCTCCAGCAATTTTCCAAACAATTCCACACTGACAGCTTTTGACCATGGTCTGTCTGCTTTTCACTCCACTGTGATAATTAATATTAATGTAATTTCACAGAAGCAAGAGAATCACATTACGTTACAAGAGAGAGAAATCAGGAAAAGCAGCTTTTTTATAATCATCTAATCCATCAAAAAGGCACCTGAAGAGTTCTGAGGAAAAGCACAGAAAACTGGTCTTTGCTTTGCTCTGTCACATGGAAATAAGAAATATAAGGTTCACCAAGTTGACAAAAAAGACGAGGAAAGAGCTACAATCTCTCCTACCTGATGTTCAACAGCTCTTAGCAGAACTCCATGGCTGAGCCAGTGTTTCCACAGCCATTTCTTCAAAAGCACAAAAAGGACAATCTCTCTCCCCCTGGCAATTTTTATAAAAAAACCTTAAAACTCCCACAAGGCAAACCCCATTTTTTTTAATGAACAGAACTGTAACCCTCAGGACAGATGTCCTGCTGCTGGTTTTTAAAGCATAAGTTTCCAGGTCCAACCTTTAGATGGCTGGAGACGAATGCAACCACCTCGCTGCACGTGGCTTGTACAGAGCTACCACAGGGCAGGTTTGTCATCCAGGCCTAACAAATGCACACACCACAGAGCAAACCAGCTCATGAAAAACAAAGACACAGAAAGTGTGGGGGTACTTTGTGGGGAGCCGTTTGGAGAAGTGGCTCCTGTGTCACCTGTCTGGACAAACCCCCCTTTGCACGTCCAAGTGCAGGAGTGAGTACTCATTTGTTCACAAAGCTGGCTCTGCACTGTGTTGTCTGGCCTGCAGAGGCCAGAGGATAACCTTGAAAACTAAGGTTGGCTTCTCAGAAAACAATGAAAACATGCCTTTTTTTTTTTTTCTTTCTCCTCCTCTATTAATTCTCATTTCTGACTATTGATTTCTCCTTGTCCTTTGTTCCTCTGACTCTTGGCCAGCTCCACTCGCAGAGCGTTCCCCCCGAGGCTCAGGCCTTTCAAGGAGGATACAGCTCTCTCTGCAGTTACTTGATCCTTGTAATCAAGAAAAGCCCTGTGCTGTGCTCCCTGCCAATTCAATCTGAAAGGAGTCACATGGAATTCCCTCAGAGCACATTTCAGCTCGCTCACTCTCAGGCTGGGAGGTATGTTCCCCACATACACAGTGGTAATGGTGCCAGATCCCTCTAATCGGGGATTTAAAGGATCACTTTCAACACGGTGTTGTCCCATTTGAGCTGAGCCTGCAGCAGCCTGTGGTTGTGTATTTTCAGCCATCTCCTTGTTTAATGCTGCTGCTCTGGTGGTGTTTGCCAAGCCTGGATGTTCATCTTGGAGAGTAACATCCTTGCCCATCTGCTTCTCCCTGTATCGAAGAGTCTTTAGGATGGGGATTTTTCCCAGCATCTCATAGCTGACCTAAAAAGGAGGAAGACATATAATTACAGGATTTCTCGCCTTCCAGAAAAAGAAGATGATCATCAGGACCCATTTGTGCCATAAAAAGAGAGGAACCTTATTATACAGCTATCATGCAGAGTGCCAGAGCATTCCAAATGCTACTAATTGCTGGCCTGATTGTGGAGTAAATACACACTGCAGGACAAAAATAAACATTAGTTTCTCTTTAAGCAAGCAGCACAATGTACATTCAGCAGGCAAATCAGACCCAAACTGAGAACTACTCCAATTTGACATTTATTTATCAGAGCTTTCAGATTTGCATTCTCCTTGTTATCCCTCTGTATTTGCTTTGACTGAGGGCCTGTGCTCCTGCTCTGGCAGGATCCTCCAGGCTCACAATCCATCAGACACTTCCATTCCACAGACCTCCTTGTGCTCTTTCCCCCTGAACAGGATATCCCGTGGGCTGGGTCACACAATGGTGGAAGCCTGCAGCGGGAGCGTGCCTTGGAGCAGGGCTCCCGTGGATGTGGGCCCAGCTGGAGGCACGTTCTCTGGATGTGGCACATCCCCACAGCCTCCCCCTTGTCATCCAACCTCACACACCCCCTGCAGCTCCTCAGCAGACCCCACATCACCCCGTTGGGCTGGAGCATGGAACGGAAGCGCCGGGACACTGCACTTCCAACTGTGAGCCCTCCATCCAGCCAGCCCCAGCTCACAGGCAGCTTTTCTGGAAGGGCTCTTCCCCTCAACAGCTGAACCCCATCCATCTGAGGCATGAGATGCCCCAGGCTGCTCTCAGAGACTGGCAGGAAACACAGTGGTTCCCCAGCTAATGTGGTCGAGCTCTTGGCTTGCAGAGTGCAGTTGGAAGGAGGAATAATTCCTACTTGGCTGCTGGACAAGTTGCACATCCATCAACACAAGATCCAATTCTGAAATTCAGGGAGCAAAACAGAGCCTGGGGAGGTGATGCCTGAGCTAGCAGAGACCCAAGCTAGTAGCCCACAATGTGTGAGCAAGCAAGATATTGCACTCAAGTTGATGAGCCACCTCTCAGCAGGCTGGACAGGACCAGCACCACCATATCCCAGCTCAGATCTCACTCATCCCAGAGCCCCTGAATTCCTGATTCTAAAGTTACAGTCCCAGTGGGTTTGGATCTGCACAACATCAAGTCTAAAATGCACAGCTCTCTGGGGGGAGCAGCCCAGCCCTGAAGTGACTGGAGGAAAACCCAAGACAGGGTGGGGGCAAGATCAGGATTAGGTAACAGGAAAGTCAGTCAACAGAAATATCCTTAATGTTCCCAGGGCTCCTCTTCTGAGGAGCAAACAAGTAGGTTTCATTTCAGGCTGAAACTAAATAAAAATACAACTTACAAAAAGCCTGTCCTAGTTCTGTTGATATAATATCACACAGCAGATTAGGCCTAACCACTGTGGGCAGAGCCACCTCCCTTCTGCCACACTGCAGACCTGGGGTCAAGGTCTTTGGGATCAGCAAGCAAGTTTTGGGACTGAGAACAACAAATCTGGTCTGACCTGGCAGGCAGTGGAAGCAAGGGCTTCCTCTGGGGCTCGGGGCGCCTCCCCACTCTAAAATGTAGCTGTCATTCTCAGATTTTGCAGAGTTATTGCTCTGTGGATTCTTGGACTGATGTGTTTTTCTCAGCCAAGAATTCCGACTGCTGTGTTCGAGAGCAAACTCCCCTTGCCTGGGTGACACGACATGAAACCAAGGGCTGAAGCCACCCTACTTTGCTTTTACTGGCCACCAATTAGGAACATTTGTTGTCCTCTGTCAAATCTCTATGTGAAATGTAAGCTCTATGCTAATTGAACCAAACAGGAAAAACATTTTTCTATTCTCATGCAACTCCTGGGCCCAAAGCACAACCTTTCACCGAGTGTACCGAGTTCCTTTCATCCTGAAATTAAACTTTGTTGCCAAGGCAGGGACTGAGTGTTTGGTTAGAAAGGTGTCCCAGGTTAAATGAGACAAAGGTCTTTTGCTGAGGATGGGTTAGGAGAAAAAGACCCAAACTTCCTTTTCTAGCAATTATAAATTCGAAATTAAGAGGCTTCGATTGAAGGAAAACAAACTATGGAAAAGGGAAAAAAAATAACAGCCCTTTATTAAAAGGTATGTGTGTATTAACAGGAACACGAAAAAAACCAAGTAAAACAACCAAGCAATACCCCTATACCCACCAATAATCCCCTTCAAGAACAAAACCGATAAAACTGGCAAAAAAGAAAATCAAATAGTTCAATTTTTAGCATCCTTTGGTGCAGTTCCAGCCATACTCATCAGGGGGCGCCATCGGGTCACTGGAGATGCAAAATTTGTAATGTCTTATACCATTCACCAGGTGGCGCTGCTGAGTTATCAAAAAGTGCAGAACTTGTAATGTTCTATAGTAGTCACCAGGTGGGGCTGTTGGATCACTGGAGGAGTAGAACTTGCAATGTCCAGCACCCGTCACCGGGCGGCGCTGTGGGATCCCTGGTCGCCGCCGGGTGGCGATGGAGGAGGGGGGAAGGGGGAGGGAAACAGAAAGCTCTCCCAATGGAAGAAAACTCACGATTTTCGGTTGGTGAGGACCCCGCGGTGAGCCAGGCCCGTAACCAGCAAACAGCTGCGCAGAGAACAGCAGCCAAACTCTCCTCCGACAGGCAAAAGACAAAGAAGCAACCAGGCAGTCTCTCCTGCTTGCTACAGCCTCCCCTCTGGCTCCAGAGCTGAGCTCCAATCCCCAAACCCCACCTCCTTCCATACACACACCCTGGCCTTTTTCCCAGTTCCTCCCCCTTCGTTGCTAGGAGATTAATGTCTGGTCATTTAGGGCTCAGGCCAACTCCTTTGTTTATCTGATGGCCCATTAACACATACACGCAGGAGGGGGAAGGGGAAAGGAAAGACAAAATTTCTTGCTAAAATCAGAACTATGACAAAAGGTCAATGGGCAAACCCTCAGCACTTTGTAGATTAAGGCAATCAGAGACGGGCACCGAGAGGATGATCTCTGGAATTCCCAGTCTTTCAAGGAGTGGATTTAGATAATCAGGGGCCAGCACACTCTCTAAGAGACTTCAGCGTGGCATCTCCCCTCATTAAAGAGACAAGGAGTTTTTGGCATCTGACTGGAGCTCCTGGAAATGCTGTTCAGGCTCTTGGGAAATTCAGGAAGATGCAGTTACAACAGCAGATATGTTTTAGGAGGAATTTCTTCACAAAACGGGTGATTAGACATCGAAGGGGCTGCTCAGGGCAGTGGTGGAGTCCCCATCCCTGGAGGTGTCCAAGGAATGACTGGACATGGACAGTGCTCTGGGGTAGGTGACAACGTGGGGATCAGTCACAGGTTGGACTCAGTGATCTCAGAGGTCTTTTCCAACCTCAGTGATTCTGTGATTTTTGTAAGGACTACGAAGTGTTCTCTTTAAAAGCCAACGTTCTGATCAAACACCACCCTGAAGTGATTCTTTCACTCCCTTCAATTCAGCCCTGTGCAAACATAACACGAAAAAGCCTTTACAGTGCCAAAGCAACAAAGGCAGCTGATTTGTCACTTGGATTTTCTTGTATTAGGAAAAAATCATATAAAAACCTACATTAGACAAGTTTTGATACTGTCAGTTGACATCTTTCTGCCACAAGAGACATAAAGGATTTACCTTAAGGGCTGTTGTCCCTGGGGTCTAAGAGAGTATTTCGCTTCCTTATTTTCACCTACTCTTATGCCAGTTTGGGAATTTCGAGTTTCAATTCAGCAAACAAATTCACTGATTTTTTTGGGGGTGATGGGGGTGAGAAGCAAAAGGGCAAAGGGGGCAGTGGGTGGCAGAGGAGAGGAAAAAGCTTGCTCTGCTCTGTTGCAAAAGAGCAAACAAAAGAACTCTGTGGTAGTACAATGTGTTGCTAATTATGATCATGCAAAAAGTTCCTTTTGTCCCGTAAGCTGTGGAGGATTGCAATGATTTATTTCCATGAGGAGAGAGGCCAAAGATATTCCTCCTCTCTTTCAAACAAGCTGCACGTTTCTTGGTCCTGTGCCGGCGGGTCAGTCCTCCCTATCCTTGTCTATCCTTATCCTTGCTTACTGCTTTAGGCTAAGCCAGGATGGAAGGGATAAAGGTTCCACCCCAACTACACAGACCTGGGCAAACCCAGCAGTTGAAACTTCTTCCCTTGCTCCTCCCATCCCTATAAAGTCAAGGCCAAACCATTTATTGATGTTTGTAAACTTTGTATTGAGTGTTGGGATTTAGCTCAATGATTGGCTTTGGCAGCAAAACCAGTTGAAGAAGTTTCCTATTATCCCTTGACCACCGATTCCCAGGCCAGCTCCACACTTCAGCCCTCTGGGGTTGGCCAACAGAAGTGCCTGTTGGTCTGTGCTGTAAACTCACTAACTGAAGTGATTCAGGTTAAAAATAACTCCACCAAAAGCAATTAATCATTTAACACCACTGCCTATTCCCTGCCATAGCTGGGAGAGCCTCAGGGAGAGAGGACAGCAGGGTGGATGAATGCTTCTGGCACACAATTACTGGGCTATGGGAAAGGAGAAGAGGAGGGAAATGTGGCCCCTTTGTGACAGAAACCTGAGAAAAAGAGTCTTGGATGCTGAGTGCCAACACAAATCTCCCAGCACTTAACCCAGACCCTTCACTCTTACGACACCTGGTCTGATCCCAAAGCAATGGAGTGGCAGCTGGACTTCTGCAACATCCCTGCTGGAACATCAGGGCTCCCCTTCACCCTGTGTTCTCCCAGAACAGTGAATGGAGCCACTTTCAATATTTTGCTGGGGAAAATGAAGGATGTGTTTGTCCTGTGTCAGAGCGAGTAATGCTGACCCCTGATACAGCACAGGCCAAGCCAAACACCACTTTGATTTCCCTGGCAGGAGCAGAGGTGCAGTCCTGGTGCACTGCAGATGAGGGAAGGACAGCTCTGGATTGGAGAGTGTGCTGGGCCTGGTATTTAATTCTGCTCCCCACAGCTCCCCATATGCACAGACCACTGATACAGGAATATGTGGCTCTCGTGAGACCCACCCTGGAATCCCGGGCACAGTTCTGGAGTCCCCAACATAAGGAGGAGATGGAGCTGTTGGAGCAAGTCCAGAGGAGGCCACAAAGTTGACAAGGGAACTGCAGCACCTCCTGTATGAACACAGGCTGAGAAAGTTGGGGCTGTTCAGCCTGGAGAAGAGAAAGTTGTGTGGAGACCTCATAGTCCCTTCCAGTATCTGAAGGGGAAGCCGGAGAGAGACTCTTTACCAGAAACTGTGGTGACAGGACAAGGAACATGGCTTCACACTGAAAGAAGGGAAATTTAGTTTAGATATACTGAAGGAATTGTTCCCTGTGGGGGTGGTGAGGCCCTGGCACAGGTTGCCCAGAGAAGCTGTGGCTGCCCCACCCCTGGAAGTATCCAAGGTTGGATGGGGCTTGGAGCAACCTGGGATAGTGGAAGGTGTCCCTGCCTGTGGCACGGGGTGGTAATGAGATGAGCTATAAGGTCCCTTCCAACACAAACCATTCCATGATTCTAAGACGGAGACTGATAGACCCCAGTTCTCACGCTGTGTCCTTAACCAGCTGCCTGTTTCAAGGAGCACAGAGCTCACAGGGATTTAAAGCACAGACAATGCCAGGACAGCCAGGACAGGCCAGCACAGTTGAACATTTTATCATTCATTTGCACAAAATGTCCAAATATGTGCACACAATCCCAGGGCATATTTCTGGGAGCTGGCAGCCCATGAAGTCTGCTAATGTCCCTCAGGAGAGACTTATGCAACCCACATTTGGAATCCATCAGAGAAAAGTGGATTCCACGGACTCTGCAGCAAGGGTCAGATCTGCAAAGGTGTTGAGATGTTTAACCACGCGTGGAAGTGTGCCCTGCTCACACTACCCCTCCAAAACACACAGCAAAACAAAGCCTTGGCTAAACTAACCGCAATTTTCCTCTGATGGCAACACTGTGTCCCTGCTAAAAGTTTGCCAGCTTGGATGTGTGAACTTTTTGAGCTTTACTTTCCAAACGTTCTATCACAGACCCAACTCAAAAGCTGTTTGTTGTCAGATAGTTTCCATCTCTGCTGCAGCACTGGACCCAGGGATTCCCCCCAGATCATTTTGTTTCAGGAAAAAAAATCTTTTCCTACTGCTCTAAAATTCTCAGCAAAAGAATGATTTAAAAAACAGAAGGAAATGCTTGCTAGAATATAGTGTTTTTTCCACCAACTACTCTCATTTCCCTCTTCACGACCCCAAATATTTTAATTGGTCTGTATAGCTGCAATTTAAAATAAGCACAGCACAAATAACTTGGTAATTGTGACAAAATATAATACACAGTGTCCCAGATAAAGATCACAGCTACCCATAGAAAATATTAAATGAGAAAGTAAGTCATTTCATGAATTTAGAGTTCCCAGAAACAATGGGTTAGATTTTCAAGACAGATGGAAGCCAAATAATTCTCCACTGGATCCAAATAAAGTTTTCCAGAGTGCTCAGCTCTCAGCAGCTCTTGCTGCCCTCCAATAACTCATATTGATTTCTCACAACTCAGAGGCAGAAAACTTACCCACAGAAACCTCCCAGTATTTGCATTTACAAGTGTTTCCAGAGTGCTTAGCACTGATATTTATAAAGATTATTTGGTATTAATGATATGGTGGGTCTCATACTTTATTGGAAACCTTTAAACAGCACATAACAAACAAGAACACCTCCTTAAGCACAGAAATCCAGCCCGAAGACATGGATTTGCTTGCTGGGTAGGTACCTCCTCGCCCCTCTGGAGCTGAAAACACAGTGTGTGTGTTACTGGCTGTTTATCCTGCCAGCTTCAGGACAGCACATCCTTCACAACAACACTTAGCTCTAATCCCATGTTTGCAAACACCTGTAATTTAAGCTCTTAATCGCTGTCTTGGCCCGATCCAGCCGATCCAGCCGTGTTCCCCAAGGATAAACCTTTTTACAGTGTATTTTACACATCACACATCTCAACAATAAAGTTAAGCTACTTTCTGTTGACAAAACACCCTATTGAGAAGTGGGGCTTTTATTTACTCACTACCTCTTGGTTCATTTAGTTTTGCTCTGAGGAACAGGAATGCACCAGCAAAGCTGGGATTTGAAGGAGAAAAGGATGGAGAGAAAAGGATGTAGAAGTAGCCAGGACAAGGCAAAGGACAAACATTTAAATAGCCCATATCAAATCCTGCCTTTTTAACACCCTGCTGATTAACCAGACCTCCCACCTCCACAACACTCCCTGCAAGAGCTGAACACAGTTACCACCACAAGCACAAACAAAATAAATGTCATTCATCTCCCTGTGAAAGAATAATGGCCATTTATTTCATCTTCATATAGGCACTACACCGTTTTCTTCTCCCAAAACTGCCTGATATTCTCCAATATTCCTATCTAAGCAACAAAACACTCCAAAGAACCACCAAACCCAGCTTTAGATGTTAAATCAACATTCAAGTATTCAAACAAACATCAATAGTGGTCCATTCTCAGTGAAACTGGAGAAAAATCTGTTGCAGCTAAGGGGAATCAGAAAAAAAAAAAGGAAAAAGTGTCAGAAAGGCCACTTACTGAGAAGTCTGTCACTAAGACAGACAAACTGTGATCAAAAGTATGTTGGCAAGATGGATGGAGCACAAGGGGTAGGCCTTCAACACAATTATATTCAATAATATTCTAAAAAAATTGCAATTCAAAAATAATTCAATGGAAAAAATGCACTAGTACAGACAGAGCTGTTATTTATTTATTTATAACCTCAAACCCTCAACCACAGACAGGGTAAAATGCTCTCCCACCATGGGCATAAAAATAGCGCTGGCTAGAATTGTTTGTTGTAGATACATTACCTAAAGAAATTTAACTCCTTTTGCTGGTTGGCAACCGTTTAACAAACAACTCCTGCTTTCCCTACAAGTATTCCCTTAGTAATTCCTCAGCAGTTTCTGCAAGACATGGGTACAATATTTCCCATTTCAGTATTCCTACTGTTAATCATGCAGGACTGTGTCTGCTTCCTAACTGGATGTTTTTAGAAATGAAAATCCAATGACAAAGGAAAAGTTTTCCCAGCATTAACTTCCAGTAAAACAATTCAGTAAATGCTGTTCTGAAACTATTTGTGAGGCTGAGGAAGTTTCTGATGATCTGGGCGGGAAGAGAAAGGGCAAACCCATAATACAATAATGATCAATAAATAAAGATTCCTGGTTTAAACCAGTCACTGTTTCTCCACCTGAAAACAAGCTACAGCCACAAATTTATCCTTGGAAAGTTAATCCACTACATAAACAGGAATGTACCACCACCAGGTCATGTTTTGCTTTCATAACCAGAGCAGCACATACTCTATCTGCTAGTTCCAATCCCCCTGCCATGGGCAGGGACACCTTCCACTAGACCAGGTAGCTCATAACCCCATCCAAACTGGCCTTGAACACTTCCAGGGATGGGGCATCCACCACTTTTTTGGGCAATTCATTTGGTACAGCAACCTCTGCTGCAGGGATACATTCTCCTCCTCACCATTCCCACTTGAAACCCCCTGAACACGGATGCTGCTGTTTTGTTTCACCTGAAAAACACACCTGCTCCTTTCCCAAGTATTTCTAACACAACAAATGTGTTTATATTCAAAAATGTGGGGTTCACCAACAGAATGTTGGCACCACTGTTAGCAGAGGGAACTTGCCTTATGCCATATTATTCCTTGAGGTTTGGATCGCTTGCAATTAGTCTTGATAATTCTTGTTGGGGTGAGGATATAATCCACAGTTAAATCATGATCACCAAGAAGCTCTTCTTCTATGTCAACCACCTACAAAGGAACAAAAGATTTGCTAAGCGGTTAAAACCAAATTGACTAAAATTGTGCACCATCCCTGATGTCTTGAAACACATGAAAATACGTCAGACAGTGGAAATAAAGATGCCAAACCAACATCATTCCATGTCTCTTCTTCAGACAGACCAGTCAGTATCACATAATTCTGGTTTATTATTTGAGAGGGGATATTTTAACTTACCTGACAATCATGGACAATGGTAACTACAGGTGTATCCTCCTGCACTGCACCCATTGACACCATCATTGCATATTCCATGTCTGCGTAACCTTCCCCTTTTCCAATTCTCCAGCCTAAAACACATAAAAGTAAACAGTGGGAAAAAAAAAAAAAACAAACCCAGCAGAATGGAAATCTGATTAACTGTTAAAATCATGTAATTAAACTATGCAGTCTGCAACAGATAAACCAAGCACAGAGTCGTAACTCAGGAAAAACTCAGATCAGCATCTCTCACAGAATGCAACTTTCCTTGAAATCAGCACTGAAATGAAATAAAACATCAGTTTCAATGAACTCCTAAAGGATCCCAGGAGCCCCCCATTCAGAACAAAATCAAACTTAGTCCACTTAACACAGCAGGTTATTTACCCATTGTACTCAGAACCTTCTGTTCATGTCCAACATAGGTTAAGGTGGGTAAAGAGGAATCTGGGTCATACACAGAAAAACATGTTGTTTTAGGCAATGCATAAAGTCAGTGGAAAAATTTCCACCACCAGCAGGTCTTCAAAATAGTAGAAAATGCAAAATCTGATCCCCAAAGAGGTACTGACTCAGCAGGTCTAACGTGTGTCCTGTCACATCCTGTGTGAGCAGAGCAGTTCCTCTGACCAGGGAGCCTGCTTTGATTCTTTCAAAACAAAAATAATTGCTTGCCTTAATAGTTCTCCTGAAGGCCAAAGCACAGGCCCACATGCCCTAAACCACACTGCTGCCTGCCCACTAAGTGCTGGAGGCACTGCTGCTTCCTGGTTGGATTGGGATCAGGGATTTGTCACACAGAACGGACAGAACTCCAGACCACAACTCAGTTCCAGGGATATATTCATCTCTGCCAAAAGGAACATGTGGTGTATCCTACTGACACTGTGAATTGTGACTTAGGACCCTCCTCCTGAAAAGCTGACAAGGCTTTTCCTTACCTTTTTCGGAGACAGCCACAGATCCTACAACAACCAAGTCCACTCGTGCTCTCCCATCCAGCCCCACAGGCACACTGTAGTCTTTCACACCCTGCAAGAAAAACCACATTTTAGGTTCACTCAGTGCAGAGTCTTCCAGCCACTGGGGCAGAAATCCAGGATATTTTGATAAATCCAACTAACTCCCTATTTCAAAGTGTCTCTTCCATGTATAGCCAAGTGGTGCATGTCTGGAACGTTATCCTCTAGGGAATCCTAGAATAGATTCCCTACTACAGTAACAAGAATTTTGGCACACTACAAGGAGAGCTGAGGGAGGTGGGCACTTTTTTTAAGCAAGGTTACTTACTTAGGATCAAAGCCTCGTATTTTGAAACCCTTTATTGGAAATCTGTTCCTAAAAATGAGGGCAACTGACACTTCCTACCTTAGCACTACTAACTTAGAATCATAATTATGTAAACTCATACCAGAGGACTACAAATTCTTGAATTAAGTCTCACACAAAAATCACAAAGTTAATTTAGACACAGGCAGATACAGCATAAAGAAGTCTTAAGTCACACAAACTGATACAATTTTTTTTTTCTTTCCCTCTCTCCCCACTCATCCCAACCCACCCCTCTTCAATCTACTCTCTAAAAAAACACAACCTAACAAAATTGTGTCCAGAGCTGCAGAAATTAAAGATTATCTTCACTTGGGCTTTCAAATATCACAGGTTTAGAACTTTTAAAGTGATTCATTCACTCAAGATATGTGTACAGCTTAAGTCCTCCTCAGAAGTTCGTGCTAAATCAATCTTCACAATAAAAAGACGAACATTTTCTGTGTAGAGCAGAAAACAAAAAAAATTCAGTAATTTGTGGCTGACTATCAGTATTAATGTTCATTATCCACTTCACAGCAGTGTGGTAAGGACTGTTTGCACAGTGCTTTGTAAATATAAACTGCCAGCACTATTTATTCATTAGTGGGCCTGGGTGGGGGGGAAAAACCAGACACATGGTGGTAAAATCACAGATCACAGAAACAGGCCAAGAGAAAGGCCTCTTTCAAAAGTGCTCTTCAACCCTGAAAAGCTTAATTAGTTAATGACCCCAACAGAACTTGCAACAAAGAAAGTCACTACTAATTACTACCCATTTACAACCTCAGTTGTATACGGGATTACTGTAGAATTTTAGTGCCTTGAGCAGGAGATAAAGAAGGAAATAAATCGATAAACTGGCCTGTTCTTTTTGTACGAGTTAGGTTTTCATAGCAACTCAAGAGGAATATAAAAATAACAAGAGGTTTCTCTGCCAAAAGCCTTCAGCTGTACAATATGGGATTGTAACACGAGAGGGCAGCAACAGACCACTCTGCAGGACAAAAACCTTACCGAGTTTTTGTGCCTCCACTGAGGCAAATGCCAGAACTGCTGTTTCTTTAGACCTAGTATTCTTAAAGAACTTATCTTTCCTACTGAGTAACACCTAATATTCTATCAAGATTATGCAAAACCTGTAATCACTAAACAGGTTTCAGTAGCTCAAAACTGTAGAATACAGAGACATAATTTATTAGAAATAAATTATTTCTTAGGAGTATGATTTATTAGAAATATAAAGATGTATCTCAGCAATAAAAGTTGCTCATAATGTTCCAAAAAGCACTGAGAAAATATCAATACCACTTTGCTAACAAAACATAGCAAGAAGACTAAATTTCCTCATGATTTAAAAATTATTAATGGCAGTTGTGTGCGCAGACCCAGAAATAACATCCCGGCAGAATTATACTTGAAGCAGCATTTTCAAATTCTGGCTGGTCTGTCATAACAACACAATCATCCACAAGTTAATTCAGGCCTCCCTCATCTTTCATTCCTACCTGAGACGTGGCACATATTCTCAGGATTTCCTTAGTTGCACCTGGAGGTGGAACAATCCTATTGAACAGCCCAGTTCTCAGGCGTGGTGTGGGAACCAACAAAGTCTTCCTTGCCTGTGGAACAGAAGAAGTTGCCACATTAAAAGCCTTGTTTTACACTAAAGAAATAATGTTACTATCACACGGTAAAAATTATGTGGCCAATCATCTAATTTGCTAGAGAGTGATTAGTGTTGTTGATCGTATAGTGCTTGCAGATTCATCCCTTCCAGTACAGGAAAATTCCAGACAAGGGTTTATTTAAGAAATAAAAGGTAAGACATACCTTTAACCTTTAAAGATATTTAAGGACATACCTTTAGAGATTCCCTCTTTAAAAGTGTATGTTTAAATATTTTTATAAAGTTATCTTACAATGTCTTTATGAGGAGGAATTGCTTCCCGCTACCAGAGGGCGGGGTTAGATGGGATATTGGGAAGGAATTCTTCCCTGTGAGGGTGATGAGGCCTTGGCACAGGTTGCCCAGAGAAGCTGTGGCTGCCCCATTCCTGGAAGTGTCCAAGGCCAGGTTGGACAGGGCTTGGAGCAACCAAGCTTGGACAGGGCTTGGGATAGTGGAAGGTGTCCCTGCCCATGGCAGGAGGTGGAACTGCATGTTCCCTTTAAAGGGTCCTTTAAAGGGTCCTTTAAAGTCACTTCCAACCCAAACCATGCTATGATTCTGTGAATCCTCATTGATCTAAAGTGCATGTCCACAAATAAGTGACACATATCAGCTCCTAAAAGTGCACAGGTGTGAGATAAGCTTGTCACACAATTACCTTGTGATAGAGGCAAGGTCTCCTCAAATTGTGTTTTGGGGAGTAAGAACACAACGACGGTGAA
>NW_020955206.1:1340766-1349761 GCF_003031625.1 Empidonax traillii
TTTTGGGGAGTAAGAACACAACGACGGTGAAATAGCTACTGCTCTGCAGAAACATTAATTTCCCCAAACCCTACCTGCACCTTGGATATTTGCCAGAAGGGCAGAAATATTCTCTCTTACATGAACCACCTGCCAGAGAAATGGCAGGTATTAATGGTAGGATGCTGCTGAGCTCTGCACTCCCCTCCTCAGGGGTGCAGAGGTGCCATTACCTGCAGGGCCGCCAGCCGAACCCCTTCCAAAGGTTTGTCAGGATCCACCTTAACCTCCCGTGCTCTGATGAACACATCCAGCTCTTGGATAGAGGAGCAGGCCTGGAGAGAGCCCTGGGGCAGGAAAGGAAGGAAGAGGAGAACACCTTCACTTACTTCCAGCGTGAGGAAGCGGGCGTTCCTCTGGGGGGCATCGGGGTTTATCTTTACAGTCCTGGCAGCTTTGAACTCCTGCAAAGCCAGAAGCCTCGTGGCAGCGTGGGAGGCACCCTGTTTGCAGAGGATACCAGTGCATCACCCAGGAGCTCACAACACAGGTGCCAATTTACAACCCTGCATCCTCTGGACAGGCTGATTTCCCCAGATTTTAAATATGGGGGACACACTGTTCATTTTGTGATGGTTCCATGGGAAATTCTCATACATGCAGATGCTGAGTGCTTGGCTATCTCACAGAAAAAGAGGGGATCCAAGTACAGCCTTGTAAATTCCCCTCCATTCACGCCTGAAGAAAGTCAAGCATCAGCATCATGATTATTCTTTCAGCAAAGAAAGGCACAGATCAACTTCCTTTTTTAATGAAATAGACTCCTTTAAACACAAGCCATAAAGACTTTTTTAAAATGAGGAATTCCTGGACAAGGCTCTCCCTTGGCAGTGATGATAGCGAAAACTCAGAAGATTCGCTAGTCAGCTGCTCCAGCTCCGATATCCCCCGATTCAGGGTGCAATAAAGCCTCAGCCTTCCTCCACCCGCTTCGGCACCTTGAACAGGCAAACCACATCCTACAGAGCTAAGGCAGAACGGAACGGCTGGCTCTGTATCCCTGGGAGTGTCCCGGGCCGGGCTGGACGGGGCTCGGAGCACCGGGAGAGGGCGGTACCTTGAAGTTGGGGATGCGGCGGTGGACGGGCCGCGGGAACTCGGCCAGGCCGGTGCTCTCCAGGTGATCCCAAACCTTCTCCCGGATGTCCCACTTGGAGGAGGCACCTGTGGGGGGAGGGGAGGGGAGGTGAAGGGGGGCCCCTCCCTTTCCCCTCAGCAGTGACGTCACCCGCACCCCCACCTAGCAGTGATGTCATCGTCATCATGTGATGACGTCACGCCCCGCCAGCCCCGCCCCTCCCCGCGCGCGCTCCCGGCTCACCCGCGCGCCCCTCCATGGCGGGCGCCGAGAGGGCGGAGCCTCCGCACGGGCCACGCCCCCTTTCCCCTACAGCGGCGCGGAGAGGCCAAAACACCTCGACGGCGAAATAGGGAGGGTTGAGGATCTCTGAGGGCCCGGTTTCCCTCTGAAATTAAACATTAAAAGGGCTGTGCTGCGGCATTAACGGAACGCCCAGTTTCTACGAATCTCACGGGCTTTCCCCACACCACTTTTTGTAAAATACCCCTCCCCCGCACCCCCGATTAACTGGTTTTGCATTTAAAATCGCCCGGTTGTGAATAAAGTAATATCCAGCCCCGACGAGGGTGTCCCAGTCTGCCGCCTTTCAGACAGTGCGCTTCTTGCTTGCATCTTTAATGGGATTATGAATTATTTGTTTGCACGATTTATTATTTGTAAAATTAGCTTATCCCATAATTACCCCCAAGAAGGGGGAGGACGTGGAGAATCCCGACATTCCTCAGCGGAGCGGGATGGAAGGGTCATGGGAACAATGGAACGGAGGTTTATTTTAAAGAGTGTCGAGGAATGGTGGAAATAAATGTCTTCAGGATTTGGTTTCTGATCTGCTTGGCTCGGGTGCTGCTGCTCCACATCCCCCTGAGAACCCACGGCTGCTCTGCCAACCCAAAAACCGGAACAAATTGGGATGCTGCACAGGGAAACCTCATTTCTCTCAAAGATTGCTGAACTGATTTTTTTTTTTTTTCCCTCCTTATAAAGTGGTTCAGGAGCTCTTCTCCCTCCAAGCATGTTTTCTGAAGTGGGATTAATATAATTTTGGTGAGCCCCAGGCTTCGCCTTTTCACTGGGGTCCCTCGTAAGTGCTCAGAGTGCTCTGAGCGCTGGTTCTGCACCGGGGTGCATTTGGGAAGAGCCTTTCCACTACCTCGGAGTGCGGCTGGAGCTGGTGGGAATCCATCCAGGCATAACAGACCACCCATGTGGAGCTGGGCCTGAATGTTTGAAGCTCATTCCTCTACTTCCTACTCACGGAAAACTCCCCGTGACTCCAATATCTCTGCGGGGAGTTCGGGATCAGGCCCTTGGTGAGCAATTTACAGCCTCCCTGTAGCTCAGGAGTGATTTGTGCTCCTGAGCTGGAAGAGTCAGTGCTGTCTGCCTGTCCACTGCCACACAAAATCACCAGGCTGCAGCCCCTGGGACTTGTCCCCACTCCACACTCTTCCTCCTCTCCTCTGAGGAAGGGAAAGTGAGGGTGGTAGCAACAGTGCTATTAATTATTCCATTAACAATCAAGAGGGGCTCAGATCCTTGCAGACCACCTACAGCTCCCTCCAACCACGCTCAGTAAAGCTGTTCCTTACGTGGATGTGCTTCCAAATACGAGGGCCTGAGCTGGCTTTCTAGAAATCAGGGTACTCTGCCTCAATCAAATGAGGAGTTTGCTGAGGGGTGGCATCTTTCTCGATGGTTTAATTCTCTCTTTGGCTTCCACAGGTCTGAAATTTGCTCCAAATCACTTTTACAGGGTCTCTTCTGTCACACATGCTGCAGCCTTTAGCTTTAGCTCCAGCGGCCTCATACAGCTCCTACAGATGCCACTGGAAAATCTCTCTATTCATTGGAAAGCAGACAGGGCTCCCAGCATCCTTATGAATTAAATTAGTCTGTTGGACATGCCTGAATCAGCTCTAGTACCCAATTTTACCAAACTGAATAAAATAGTCCAGTGAAAGAAGTTGAAAAGGAATCCTGGATTTTGGCACAAAAGACAAAACGCAGCTCTCGCTTGAAACACCCACAAATTGGGAAAACACCTAGAAAAAAGGGAGGGACAGATTAATCCAAACCCTGTGAATAATGCAGAAAGAACCTCCCTGTGCTGCAGGAATCATTTCTCTGACGTGCAGGCTGAACACACAAGGGCAGCCACAGAAAACAGCCAAAATGCACCCAAAGAATCAAACCAGTGCTAATACTCTACTGGGGTTTAAAGATTGAAAGGTAAAAGTAGGCTTCAAATTTGAAAGGCAAGAGCTTTTAATGAGGTTTTCATTGTACAGTGCATTAGCTGGGTGCTAGAAACTGGTCTTTTGGACCACTGTGAAATGGATTTCCGTGTGTGAATAAACAGTCTATGACTGAATTTTTGTGCTTATTAAATAACCCAGCAAAGGAGGTACATTAGGGCAGGAGGGGCTGGGCCGAGTGAACATGTTTAAGCCCAACAATGTATCCTGCTGGGAAATAGGTGTGGGATTTGAGTCAGCCCCTGTAGCCATCAGTGCTGGAGCCCAGTCCTGGGCTAATCACAGATGCAAAACTGGGAGAAATCCATGTGCTTTGATGGGTCTTTGCTGTACTGGTGCCACTGTTTGCATTGCCAAGAGACAGCTAGAAAGCTTTCTTTTTTTCTTTTCTTTTTTTCTTTTCTTTTCTTTTCTTTTCTTTTCTTTTCTTTTCTTTTCTTTTCTTTTCTTTTCTTTTCTTTTCTTTTCTTTTCTTTTCTTTTCTTTTCTTTTCTTTTCTTTTCTTTTCTTTTCTTTTCTTTTCTTTTCTTTTCTTTTCTTTTCTTTTCTTTTCTTTTCTTTTCTTTTCTTTTCTTTTTCTTTTCTTTCTCTCTCTTTCATCCTCTGTTTTCCCCTTCTTCCCTACTTTTCCTCTCCCTCTTTCTCCCCTCTCCTTCTGCCGCCCACGCTTTCTCTCTCTCATTCCCGTATCCGTTCCTCCTCCCGCACTCCTTGCTCTTTCCCCGCTCCCTCTCTCCCCATCTCTTTCTATGACCCTCTCCCTTTTCCCCTCTCCCTCTCTCCTGTCCCTTCCCCCTCTGCCCGCGCTGTCCCCGCGCTGTCCCCGCGCTGTCCCCGCGCTGTCCCCGCGCTGTCCCCGCGCACTCGGGGGGTCCCGGTGCGGTGCAATCCCCGCGGTGTCCCCTGGGGGGCAGCACACGCCGCGCGGAGCCCGTGCCGGGCAGGTGAGCGCGGAGCGGCCCCGGGAGCGGCCGGCGCGGGGAGCGCCCCGAGCCTGGAAAGCCTCGGATGCTGTTCCCAAAGCCCGAGAAAGGCTGCAGAAGGAAAACCGGCCGGTCCCACCCGTGGCTGTCGGGGCGAACCGGGCAAACACCGCCTGCGGAACCCCACGGACGGAAACCTCACCGTGCCCGGGGGGCGTGGGGGGCAGCGCGTTTCCAAGCGCCTCCCGCTCTCTTCCTTGAAGGGGCTCCTCTCCCTGCGCTCTCCAACTTGTTTTTCATAATGCCGATTTCTTTTTTTTTTTTCCTTCGAGCCATTCGAATTTCGGGCTTTTCCGAACCCGTTGGTTCAGTCTCTGCTCAGTTCCCAGCTGCAGCAAGCAACGACCTTTTGCTGCTTCTGGGGGTTCTGTAGAAATTCATCTCGGTAAAGTTTTCAGCCAAGGAGAGGTAAGATTCAGTCAAGGTTGTTTCTCGAGCGCATTCCAGGCTTCTAGGAAGGGACAGCACTGGGACGCCGCAAGGGTAGCTTTGCTCAGACTTCGCATTGAAAAATTCCTGCATTTTAAAAAGTTGTATCTTTAAAGGAATCCCATGTGCCTGTGTACGCTGAGACACAGCCCTGTTTTTTACGAGAAATACAATTTATTTGAAAACAGAACAAAGAAGTGTGAAGTCGTTCTCAAATTATTCCAGAAAAGGAAAAAAAAAAGTTTTCTCTTATGGTCGTACATTTTACATGAAAAGTATCCGCAGACATCGCTGAATTCACTATTTGTTTTCATTAAAAAAAAAAAACAAAAAATTCCCCCGACGTTTTCTCGGTGGATGAAATCTCCCAGAACATTTAAAATTATTTCCATCAAAATTAAATAACTATTTTGAAGAGCCCGGCGAAACTTTTGCAATCAATTTTTCCATCGCAGATAATTTTTAACCATACTTTCTTGTAGATGAACTCTATTAAAAATATTAATTTTAATATTTTTTCTCCCCCCCGTTCTCGCATAATGTCGTTTTCTTTCTGATTAAGAAAATCGCCGGTAATTAACAGCACCGCCGAGTTCCCACGGCCGGAGCCGGCTGCGGTCTCGTCCCCACCGCCCCGGCTGGGAGCGGGAAAGGGACCCTTCGTCCCAGCAGCCAGCAAAAATCCCAGCCTGACTTTAGGGGAAAAAATATCTTTGTTTAAAGCCTTAGGAAACCACACAAATTGTAAGGAGGGAAAGGCAGAATTACAGTGTAAGAAACCAAAAAATCACCGCTTAGGAATCAGAGCGGGAACAGCCGAACTCGGGGGAGGCAGCGGGAAAGAGCCCAGACGAAGTGACAGCTAATTAATTTCAATCTTATCTTGGTCTTCTCGGGCTCGAATCGATTTTACAGCGCTATTTTTTTAATATGCATTTATATAGATTTTTTTTTCTCGGAACGGGGAAATCGCTGGTTTCCCACCTTCATTCCTTCGCTGGGCAGATCCACTCTTCTCCCGGGTGGAACAGAACAACTCGCAGCCGTTTTCCCCAATACCTGAGTTTACACTTGGTCACCATGCGTCCCTAATTGTCCCACTCTGATTGCCTCTAATGGACTCATTAGAGAAGAAGGCAGAGGGGCGGATTTCACAGGCACAAGAAAATCCACCTCAACACCCGGAACGAAAAAAAAAAATCCACTTAAATTGGCTCGCTATTTTTTGTTCTGATTTTTTTTTAAACAATAATAAAATACCCCAAACTCCCCTAACGCAGCAGAGGAACCTCTCAGCCCGCGGGCCACCGGGGCCGAACCTTGGCGCGATGCCCCCGCCACGGGGCGAGGACCGCGGCGAGAGACCCAGCGGCCTTTCCAGAGGAACCGCGGGACTGCTCACTTAAATATACACTTCAAAAGTGAGACAAACGACCTGCCCGGCGCTGGGACACCGTTATACCGGCATCTCGCCATCCCGCCTCCCTCGCCATCAACCTGTGCCCGAAAAGTGCTTAAAAAAAACCGTGCTGTTTTGTGGGAGCGGGCAGAGCCCGCTGCCGGGGCTCCTTTGGGGGCCAGAGCGTTAAGCTCTCGGCGGTGGGGGTGTGTCGGTGCCGGTGCCCGTGCCCGTGCCCGTGCCCATCCCGGGGGTCGGCGCGGCCGCGGGCGCGGCGCGGCGGGAGCGCGCTCGGAGGGGGTGGGGGGGGGAATGCTGCCGGCGTCGCCTCATCCCGCACTCCCATTGGCTGCGGCGGCGGCGGCGGGCGCCGCCATTGGCTGGCGGCGGCGGGCGGGGGCGGGGCCAGCGGGCAGTAAAAGCGCGGCGGCGGCGCGGGGTGAGTGCAGCGCGGCCCGGACGGAGCTCGGCCGCTCCCGCACCCCCCGCACCCCTCCGGGGGCTCCGGAGCGCCTCGGGCCGCTCTTGTGACAAGAACTGGGTTTTCCGCAAGGCTGCTGCTTCTTCTTTTTCTTCTCCTCCTCCTCCTTTTTTTTTTTTTTTTTTTTTTTTTTTTTTTTTTTTTTTTTTTTTTTTTTTTTTTTTTTTTTTTTTTAAATTCCGTTTTCCTGCGAGAACAGGGCCCCCGTCCCCCCGCCCAGCTCCCCGCAGCAGTGCCCGCCGCCGCCGCGGGCTGTAGGCCGTGTGTACAAGAATCACAGTCATACAGAGGGAGGGAGAGGCCGCCAGAGACCACCCTGCCCCCGGCGACCCGGAGGATGCCGCTGCGGTGCCGCTGCTAGAGGACACGCGGGGATTTAGCTCGGCTCCGGGACTCTCTCTCTCTCTCCCGCTCTCTCCCTCTCTCCCTTCTCCGCAGAGGGGTCCCGGACGGGGGTGAGGCCCTTCCACCCTCCTCCTCTTCCTCCTAGCCTCCCCGGCCGCGGGAAGCCCCTCTCCATGATGCAGGCTCGCTACTCCGTCTCGGACCCCAACGCTTTGGGAGTGGTGCCTTATTTAAGCGAGCAGAACTACTACCGGGCGGCGGGGACGTACGGCGGCATGGGCAACCCCATGAGCGTCTACTCGGGCCACGCCGAGCAGTACGCGGCGGGCATGGGGCGCTCCTACGGCCCCTACCACCCCCACCAACCCACCGCCCCCAAGGACCTGGTGAAGCCACCTTACAGCTACATCGCCCTCATCACCATGGCCATCCAGAACGCCCCCGACAAGAAGATCACGCTCAATGGGATTTACCAGTTCATCATGGACCGCTTCCCTTTCTACCGAGAGAATAAGCAGGGCTGGCAGAACAGCATCCGCCACAACCTCTCCCTCAACGAGTGCTTCGTCAAGGTGCCCCGCGACGACAAGAAGCCGGGCAAGGGCAGCTACTGGACCCTGGACCCCGACTCCTACAACATGTTCGAGAACGGCAGCTTCCTGCGCCGCCGGAGACGCTTCAAGAAGAAGGATGTCTCCAAGGAGAAAGAGGAGGCCCGGGAACGGCTGCTGAAGGAGCAGCCCAAGCCCCCCGGGCTGCCCGGCGCCGACCTTCCCAAGGAAGCTTCCTCCTCCTCTTCCTCTTCCTCCGCCTCGGCGCCGGCCTCCGAGAAGAAGGTGGTGATCAAGAGCGAGACGGCGTCCCCCGAGCTGCCGGTGATCACCAAGGTGGAGACGCTGAGCCCGGCCAGCGGCGGGGCCCTGCGGGACAGCCCCCGCAGCGCCGCCTCGCCCCCCGCCGCCGCCTCGCCCGAGGCCTCGCTGCCCGAGCATCACCCCGCGGGCAACGGGCTGCCGGGCTTCAGCGTGGAGAGCATCATGACCCTGCGGACTTCCCCCGCGGGGGACCTCAGCCCGGTGAGTGCCGCCTCGGGCAGGACGGGCGCCGGGATGCCACTGGGCTACCCCGCGGGGCAGCCGTCGGGCTACAGCGCGGCGTGCAGCCAGGCCCTGGACACTAGTGGGAGCTACCACTGCAGCATGCGGGCCATGAGCCTGTACAGCGGCGAGAGGCCGGGCCACATGTGCGCGCCGCTGGAGGAGGGTCTGGCCGAGCATCCCACCGGCGCCCCGTCGCCCCTCGGCACCCTGAGCCTGCCGTCGGGGCAGGACGGCGCGCTGGGCACCGGGCACCCGCACGGCGGCGGCGGAGGAGGGGCGGCAGGGGGGCAGCCCCCCGCCTCCTGGTACCTCAACCACGGGGCTGAGCTGAGCCACCTGCCCGGGCACACTTTTGGCTCTCAGCAGCAGACTTTTCCCAACGTGCGGGAAATGTTCACGTCGCACCGGCTGGGGATGGAGAGCGCCTCGCTCAGCGACCACCAGGTGAGCAGCAACTCCGCCTGTCAGATCCCCTACAGATCCGCGCCCTCCCTATACCGCCACGCCGCCCCCTACTCCTACGACTGCACTAAGTACTGAGTAGCCGCGACCTCCCGCCTAGGGCCATTCGGGAAAAAAAAAAAAAAAAAAAAAAGAAAAAGAAAAAAAAAGGTTTTAAGAAAATTATTATTAATAATAATTATTAAAAAAAATCGGGAGAAATAAACCCACACCAAACGCAATAAAAAACCAAAAATAAATAAAACAACTGACAGCTTCCCCACGAACCTGGGAGTCACAGAGTTTGTAGATCCCAAAAAGCCCCGTTTTGGGCCTCCTTAGATTCCAGGCAAGTGAATTGTACTTGAAAAAAGGGGGATCTCTCCTAAAAAAAAAAAAAAAAAAAAAAAAAAAAAAAAAAAAAAAAAAAAAAAAAAAAAAA
>NW_020955206.1:1350909-1356169 GCF_003031625.1 Empidonax traillii
TTTTTTTTTTTTAATTCTTCCTTCACCTTTCCTTCATACAGAAAACGTGGCACTGGTTGATTTTAAAACAAAGTCGTTTTCCTGGAGCCTAAAGGTTTCTGATGAATATTTCTTGGGTAAAAGGTTTACTTCATGTGGAGAGATGGAAATTGTACAACTGAGGTGGAGGGGGGTAAGGAATATGGCACTGCGCGGGCAGCCAGGTCTGAGCACCCTCAATCCCGAATCCCTGTCAGCTTGAAATTTAGGGAGTCTTCCCAGGCCCGCGATGGGTACAACGGGGAAAACAGGAGGTGCAGGGAGGGGGGTTTCTGCTCCCCTCGCCCCGTCCCTGTGAGCGCGGGCCTTGCGCGGTGCTCAGCCTGTCTCCGAGCCCGGGGCCGGATCTTTCCACGACAGAAAACAAAACAAAAGAATCCATTTTATTTCTGTATTTATTTTTCTTTAGAGGAAGCCTGTGAGGCTGGGAGTGGGTGCGGGTGATGAGAGCGATAATTTAAACCCGGACTCGCTGTGGAGGCTTGAAAAAGCAAGGTGGAATGTTCCCTTGACAATCATTTCACAGTTTTAAAATCCTCTCCTGTATGAAGAATTGGCTGATTTTAACCTTCGCTTTATCTCTTTAAGTTCTAGTTCGCAATGCCGGGCACTGCCAGATGTTGTGCCTTTCCCCCAAACCATCCTTTAACCTGTTCCAGCAGCTGTAACCCAGGGCAGAAGCGCAGGGTTTGGCAAGGCTGAAAGCATGGGAATGCCGGCAAAGCCTGAAGGAGAGTTTAGGAGAGTCTTTGGGACTTTCCAAGCCCAGCTCACTGGAGCCACGTCCTTTCCAGGCTGCAAAATCTCAGCCATCCAGTATTTCCAGGGGATATTCCCCAGCCGTGCCCCTTTCCCACCTCCCGCAGCCCTCCAATATCCCTCGTAGCCCTTTTTCTGAGTTCAGGAGTGATTACATACGTGTCAGACTGTTCAAATCGATGAAATAAATCGGTTTTGACCGGTTAAATTTTGCATGCGCTTAAAAGCTGGCAAAAAGCACTGAAACTCTCGATTTAAATGAGAAAAAAATGTCCGACCCTCACTTGATCTGTATTTTAAGGAACATTCTTGTAAAAAAACTCCTGCCGTTTTTCCTGGCTCTCAGAGGGTGGTTTTTATATATTTTTTTGTTCTCTTTATTTTTTTTAATGCAATAAAATCCAAAGTGCTATTTTAGAAAGAGAAAATACATAATGTAAAGGGTGAAAAAAGTAAATTATAAGGAAAACTATTAGACTAAAACAGTGGCAAGAAAATAAACAGGGTAGAATGGGGGTGGGGGAGGGGGAACGAATTGGGAAAGAATTCTCCCCCGGTTCAGGCCCACTTCCCCGGGGTTTTTTCCCGCACGGGAACGCCCTGGGGAGATGGCTGAAGTCAGGTGGCTGCAGTGGGCTTTCCCACACGTGTTGAGAAATCCCAGGGTCTCCGAGGCTCCCACAACTTCCCACACCGGCCAAGGGTGCTGGGCACACAGGGACCCTTTTCCTCTCCGAGGGGCAGGGCTGGGATGCCAAGGGGTGCGGTACTGAGGGTTGGGGCACCCCCCGGGGCTCTGCAACCTCTCCCCGTGCTGCTGCTGGACAGTTCCTGGGGGGTCGCAGCTTGAGCCGGGTTTGGGGGTCTCCTCTCGCCCCACAACCCCTCGTTGTTGTTTTCTGTCTCGCCTCGTCCCAGTGGGACGTTCCTGCTCTGTCTCCCTACTTCCCACCCCCTCTGGAGATGTTCTTCAGGGCCTGGGGGCTGAGAGCATCGTCCCTTTGCTCTGTCCCATCCTGGGCCTGGGGGTCGAACCCCACCTGCCCCTCTCTCTCGACCCACAGTCGCCCCCATTACCTCGCTGGGAGCCCTTTTGGGTGGGCTGGTGTCGCAGGAGATGCGAGAGCCAAGTGCGGGATGCAGGGATGTATTTGGGACTCTGTTTAAAAGCTGAGACATGGAGGTCAATAATGCGATAGGAGCCTATCGCGACAGGTGATTTCAGCCTGGCTGGAGCAGCAGGGGAGGAAGGAAGAAGCGGAGGAAGGCTCAGGGTAGCTGCAGTAGCAGCCGCGGCCAGGTCGGGTTTTGCAGTCCCTCGAAGCTGAAGGACCGGTATAAACCCCTCCGTAGTCCTCTCCTCGTAGATCAGGGGGGCCAAACTCACCGCGGGGGGACGAGCTGATGCTGCTGCTTGTCTGGTGGCTCCGGGAAGAGGAGGGTGGATGGGTTTTCATATATATATATATATATATATAATATATATATATATAAATTTTTTTTTCTTATGCTACCATTCACCTCCAAGTTGGCAAACCTGTCCGAAAGCGCAGACAGCTCCAGGTTTTGGGAGAAGGGCCAGTGATTTTATATCTCGTCCCCGCCGCAAAGGTCCCAGTAACTCGATCAAGGGAGAGTTTCCCTGGTGCTGCAGGACCCAGGAAAAAAACAGGCCCTTGGAAAACCCCCCAGGCCTCTGCACAACCCAGGCACGAGCTGTCTGTTCCCTTCCGATCAACCCCACCTTCTCTAGAGTTCGTGAGAAGGCGCCGGGCAAGAGGTTTTTGGGGAAGGCCGCGAGCTCTTCTGTCATTTCGGAGGGGAGAAGGAATTATATCCCTGAGACCGGGGCAATACCGAGCGACCTCTGAACTGTACAGGGCCGTGCATGGCGAGGCGGCAAGGGGCGGGCAGCTCCCGCCGGGAGGTCATTCCTAAGGGAGCCCAGGCCAGGACGCAGCAGGAGTTGAGAGCACTGATTTACATTCCCGCTCCCCCCTAGGCTGGGGTGCAGCAGGAGTGGGGAGCACTGATTTGTGCCCTGCTCCCCCCGAGGTTCGCGGGCTGCACCTCTCCTCGCTGCTGCTTTAAAAGCGACTTGTCATCTGGAGAGGAGGGAAAATCCATTCAGGATCCATTCCTCCACCGCGGGCTCTTTTTTTTTTCTTTTTTTTTTTTTTTTTTCCCGTTTAGGGAAAGAGCGACGGCCACAACAACAACATCAATAAGAACCACACTCTCCCGCTTCCCCAGCCCCCCCGCAGGAGGGCTGATTCCGGGTGGATAACGCAGCGAGCTCCAGGGATGCTACCGGCAAGAGAGGGATAACAGTGATAATAGGCAGCACGCGAGCTGGGAAGAAGGAACGGAGAGAAAAGCCGCATCCCCGCCTCCAAGGATTTCCCACCGCGAAGAGGGGAAAACAAGGAAGAATTTTACTGGGGGATGGATCTCAGGGAGAGAGCGGGAGCCCGTATGCCTGTCTGCTGCCATACACGCGAGTATTTGTTGTTTCACTAATCCATTCTTGGAGTGTCCCAATGAGCGGGGGACTCCCTGAGGTGGGGGAAAGAAGAGGTTTCAGGGGGGAAGACCCTCTTCCGACCGCCCTGAGGATACTCTGGGTGGGTTAGAGCAGCTGAGCTCCATTACATCCTCCCCAGCGAGGATGCTACCGGGGCGGGGAGGCTGCCAGGGAGGGCTGGTCCCCAGTGTGGAGACGAGAGAAGTCTCCCCCACCTCCAACCCTTTCTTTTATCTCCCCCTTTTTTATTTATTTGGGGGTTTATTGCGTTTATGGCACTGCAGATGGGTCGTGCAGCTCCCGGGGGCCAGCGGGTGTGCGCACCGCGGGGGAGGGATGCGGAGTTACTGCCAAGGGCGGTGTAAGAGAGGTGATATTCCCTCCCTCGCGTGGGGCCAACCAGTGAGAGGAGAGACCCCCGCATCCCCCCCCCCAACTCCAGAAGTCGCCTCCCCCCGCACCCTGGCTGTGTTTCTCAGGCTCTCGTGGCGGTTTGCAGCTCTCAGGACGCATCTACAGCTCCACAGCATCGCTCTGGTTTTTACCCCGAGGATGAAACTCCTTCATCCAGGAGGACGGGAGCAGAAGTGGACGAAAAAAACCACGGGAGAAGGGGAGTTTGCAGGGAAATCCGGGGGTGAGAAGGTGGAGGCATCGCCGGGGCCGGGTGATGCTGGGGGACAACCCGGAGCCCGGCTTTTACCTCTTCTCCTGCCAGGTAAAAGACCCACCAGGATCGTGGGAGCTGCACTGTTGGGATATTTCTCAGCGAAGGAGGAAGGGATCCCCCTCAGGCCTTCTCTTCCCTTCCTCGGAGAAATGATGCTCCAGGAGCAGAGTCTCCCGGGGCCTAACGCAGATACGAGCCTCGGGGTACCGGGGAAAGAGCCGACACCTCCAACTGCATCGGAATCCCTCGGGGCCTCGGATTAAAGCTGTTACGTCAGTAAATTAAAAAAAAAAAAAAATCCAATAACAGAAAACACAGCTCCAAACCTGGACGTTTATACAGAAAAAGAGCATCACAAATTCCTAATGTAAGCACCGGCCAGCTGTGTGCACTTGTAAAGTTGTTATAATCCCCCTCCTTGTTATAAACAGGAAAGTACATAATATAAAGCAACAGGCCCGCATTCACAAATACTGACCCTCTTCCCCACGCCTGCCAAATTCCCCTTTTTCTGCAGTTTCCCCCTGCGCAGCCCTGTCTGGTTGGGACCGGGGCTGGACGGGGCCTCCCCTCCGCCGTCCCCGGGGGTCCTCCGAGGATCAACAGATGTGTCCCTGCACTGAGACATGCAAGGGACCCCGCCACACCTGAGCCCCCTTTTCCTCAAAACTGCAGACAGCTCTTTTGCCTTCCTCCCTGTCTCAGCGCTGCCTTCTTCTCTCACCCATCCCGTTTTCTTCTCTTCCTTTCTTTATTTTTTTTTTAATAAATTTTTTTTGTTGTTTAATGCCCCAGTTTTCCTGCGGGAATCCCTGGCCGCTCCTCCTCAGCTCCAGCAGTGTACATCCTGCTCTGCTGTGTGTGCTTACAGCGTCAAAGGGTGGACGTGATATTTCAAACATCAGATCACTGCGTTTATATATTGGGTGCCCGGAAATTTTTCCAAATAAACACAGCTTGATTCAACTTGGGTGGGCAGACTTATCAACAGACTAATTCTATAAACAAATGAAGGAATAACCCGGAGACCATTGGCTGGTACCAGCGAGACACGTGGAGAGAGCTTGGAGTTTTGTAGCAATGAAATTTTAATTAATGTGGGTGGGCTGAGAACACAAACGACTGTTTATCAGAGACAATTTATTTTCCAGTGCTAAGTCAACATATAATAGCAAACTTACAACAATTATTTAACTTTTTTTTCCCTCCCTTTTTTTTTTTTTTTTTTTTTTTTTTTTTTTTTTTTTTTTTTTTTTTTTTTTTTTTTT
>NW_020955206.1:1356553-1364330 GCF_003031625.1 Empidonax traillii
TTTTTTTTTTTTTAAGAGCTATGAAGCAGGGACAGAGGCAGAGCGAGCTCCTTCAGGCAGGGCTGAGAGCTGAGCTCGCACAAACAGCTCCCCAGTGGACTCGTCCCAGGTTCCTGCCCTGCCCCGTCCCTTCGCTCGGCTCCGAGGGGGAAGACCCGGAGCTGGGAACCCGCCGGCGATGAGCCACATCTACGGCAGCCACCTCTCTCCTCTGGGCAGCCCCTCCATGGTTTATCTCCCGGCCGCCCTCGGCTTCGCCCCCGGGGGAGCGATCTCCCGGCAGGACCCCCCGCAGAAGCCCCCCTACAGCTACATCGCCCTCATCGCCATGGCCATCAAAGAAGCCCCGGAGCAGAAGGTGACGCTCAGCGGCATCTACCAGTTCATCATGGACCGCTTCCCCTTCTACCACGACAACAAGCAGGGCTGGCAGAACAGCATCCGTCACAACCTCTCCCTCAACGACTGCTTCGTCAAGGTGCCGCGGGAGAAGGGGAGGCCCGGCAAGGGCAGCTACTGGACCCTAGACCCGCGGTGCCTGGACATGTTCGAGAACGGCAACTACCGCCGGAGGAAGAGGAAGCCCAAAGCCCCAGGGCCCCCGGAGGCGAAGGGTGGAGAGCAGCCTGGGCCGCCCGCCCGCCCCGTCGAGCCCAAGCGGGCCAAGGGGAGCGCGGCGGCCGCGGGGGACGCGGGGGTCCCTCGGCCGGGCCGGGGGACAGCGGCTTCCCCCGGGGGTCCGCCCCCGGTCGCCCCCGCCGCCGCCCCGCCACACAAGAGCGGCCCGAGGAGCCGCAGCTTCAGCATCGAGAGCATCCTGGCGCAGGGGCTGCGGCAGCCGCCCCCCGGAGCAGCCCCCAAGGCGGCCCGGGAGGGCCCCGCCGGCTGCCTCGGCGGTTCCCTGGTCGCCAGCGGCGGCTTCGGCCCGACCCTCAACGCCTCCCTCATGCTCGACTCCCAGGTGCACGGGAGGCTCTACCACATCGGCATCCCCTTCCTTTCCTGCTTCCCTCTCCACGTATCCGAGGCGGTATTTAATTTCCAGTAGTTGCCCCGTAATTAAACCCCCCTCCCCGTCCCCGGGCGCTGCTAGAGGGGCGCGATGGGAGTGAGAGACTGGACTCAGACCTCACTGCGCGGGTACAGACCAGAAAAAACCCAAAGCGATGTAAAAGGTGACTCAGGATTTCAGGGCATTTTCAAGGCGCGTCTTGCTGCGGACTCTCTTTAGTGGTTGCATCCCACCCCCTCGCCAGACCGACTTTTGAAGGTAAACCAGCTTTCTTTTCCCGTGGGTAGTGAAGGTAGAGACAGGCACTGGGGGGATGCCCATGCAGCCTCAAACTCCGTTGGTTTTGCTCTGCACCTTTAGTCTTTGCATCCCTCAGGTTCCTCAGACCTGGTTTCTTTCGAGCCCTTCAGGTCTCTGGTTTTCTTCTTTTATTTTCCTTTTGAAAACCCAACCCACTCTGTCCATCCCTGGGGGAGGGGGCTGAGCTTTGTTTTGCCATTAATACCCACAGGTACATAATAATTCCTGATATTCCCCGCTGGCCCAGTTCTCCCTGTGGGTAAAGGCAGGTATCTGGAGCTGAAATAAGGGCAGACTAAGCAATCCAGGCTCATCCTGCAGATTCCTGCTTGCTTAGACTCAGCACTGTGTGTAACTGGCTTCCTGCCCAGCACTTGTGCTTCTCGAGTATCTCAATAGAGTTTCTGCTCACTGATGAGAGGGGGATGGATGAACAAACACAGGGATGCATCCACTTTCCACATCTTGCTGGGATCAGTTGCTTCTGACCACAAAAAGACTGAAGCAGGGTTGTGGAGGCCACTCCTGGCATTTTGAAATACGTCTTATAACAACCAGGACAACTATCAGGAAAAAAAAAAAAAAGACATCAGCTATGTATCTAAAATTTTATTTTTTCTTAAAGAAGGAAGAATCCAGACACACTGCAAGAAATCAGGAATATTTCTTATTTTTGTTTGCCATAAATAGAGGCTTTTTGTATATTAGTGGATAAATGCCCTTTTGGAAAAAAAAATCTATATTCTCAATTTTCTTTACGAAATGAAACCTATATCCAATAAAAGTATTTTGTTCAGGAGTGTGGCTGGTGTGATATAAACCACCTTGGAGGATCAAGGAGTGGGGCCTGCTGCTGGATGCAGTGAATATCCTGGTGAGGACATGATGGACCTCATAAAAGGTTGGGAGAGACTTAAACAGAGTACTGGGAAATTACCTGTTCCTTGAAACTGAGGTATTGTTTCCCAAAATGATTTTCTCCTTCTCTTGCCTCCATCCCACCCAATCTCACTAGAAAAGCTTGTCCTTAAATTAGCACCTGGATATTGGAAATGTGGGTTTCTCAAGTGAGTTGTGATTCAGCTTTTGCAGAAGAAGATCAGCATCAAACAGCCTTTACATTTGGACCAGGAGCTCAGGGGCCTCATTCCAGCACAAGACAAAGAGGTCTCATGTGGTGAAGTACAGAAAATCTCCAAAAGCTGGGAACTGATGATGAGGTTCCCAAAAAAATGATGCTTATAAGCAGATCCCTGGATAGGCCCAGCTCCTGCGTCTCAGTGTGAAAAAAAAGGGAATAGAAGAAGATATTTTTTTAAAACAGACTTGCAAGATAGACTTTACTTAAGTAGTTCTGACAACTCTGACAACTTGAATATGTATTGAATAAATTCTTTAAAGCTATGGCACCGAAATAAAAATAATAATGAAAAAAAGCACTTGTAAAATGAAGGTGTCACTGCTCAAAGGCACATGTGTCCCCACCATCATTTACAGGATGGGGCAAGTGATGAGAGGGTTAATGCTCCCTGTGTGAAATCCTGTCCCTGCAGTGCCACTCCTGTGTGTAATTAGAGACAGGTATTGGTTAAATCAGTGGCCACCTTGCCAGGAGGTTTGTGTTCAAGGCTGGGGACTGACATCACCAGTCTGTTTGGAGTCCATGAGGTGACATCACTCACAGGAAGCTGCAGGGGTAGGAAAATGATCCAGCTCAGTCCTTGCCCGACAGAGACCTCCAGTCATCTCTCCACTCCCTGAGTGATGTTTTGGGCATGAGTGTGAGATGGGAGGTTATTGCTGCCTCTGAGACTGGTTTGATGGATCTCCATCAAGCTCCAGAGCCAGTTCCTACAGGATCCTGCATCCCTGGCCTCCCTGCAGCCTGGCCCCCAGAAAGTGGATATTTATGCTCTTAATCACCAGTTTTAACTCGTGTCTTTGAGCTCCTTTGCTTCCCTTTCTCTTAACTTGGCATCCCTGCTGTGACACCTCCCCCCACCGTTTTGTCACCTCTGTGCTCCTATTCCAGCTTCCCAAAGTACATTTTTGACCTGCAAACAGGGCTTTAATTCCTTTCCTACTTAAACATGTATAACCTCTCCACCTCAGAGCCCTTTCTGTGCAAGAACAGTTTTTAGTGGTCAAAAAAATCATCCAAAGGAGTAAGTCTCAGTTTAATATGTACACCATGTATATTTTTATCACAGACACTTTTTTTGGATTGATTGGGGGGGAGGGGGATTCAACTTTTTCTATGCAATGGGAATTTTTTTTTAAGCTTTGCTTTGACATTTGATCTTATTTCTGTTTTGGTGGAGTGGAGTGGGACCAAGTACAGCTGCACTATTTAAAAGCCACATTGAGCTTGATTTTGGTTTCGCTTGAGAGAGTAAAATTAGTAAACTTAACATGCTCTGCACAAAAGTGACACTAACTCAAATGAACTCACAACAGAATGAATAGTTATGAGGGGCAATTTGGAATTAATTTGGATCAGGCCAGTGCTGTAACAGGGGATGAATACCATGAAAAAGGGTCTTATTGCCAGCAGGCAGGATGACTAACCACACACGGCTCTTGCACGTCATCTGTTTATAGAGAGAGGACAAGTAATGGTACAATAAAAACATAAAATAAAAACATATAATAAAAACATGCAATAAAAGCATAAAATAAAAACAACATCGCTTCAGTGCAGAGAAATGAGTGTGAGTGTCAATCTACCAGTTCCTGCCCTTTGGATGTGACTGAGCATCCTTTAATCCTCTATGTAGCATGTGAATTTTGATGTGGTGTAGTTCAAAACAGCCAAATTGCCACATGAATATCAAGGACTTGACAAGCTGCAAAGAATTGATGCCAGTGGTTTCACACCTGTTTCACAATCCCCCCCAAACCAGCTGCCAAGCACAAAACTGCCACCCAGTATTTAACTCACCCCTGGAATCTTCCCCCTCCTGGCTTTCCCAGCCTCTCAGGGTTGGCTGTAAACAGCAGTCTGGAATACTGTGGAGAAATGGAGAAAATAGCCCAGGATGCAGTATAAACAGCACACTTCTTGTGTGGGCGATATATGTGCCTTTCCGTTCCTCTGGAGAGGAGTGACCTCTCCCAACCCAGCAAGGTTCCACGTCTCTGAGCTCTGCAGCCAATTTTAAACTCACAGGAGCAGGGAAGATCCCACAGTGGAAGAGGCTCGTTCGGTTCACAGGGAGGCTTCGCTCCAAACACCCATTTCCTATGAGGGGAACTGAAAATTTGGCATATTAAAATAATTCCGGAGTTTGATTTCTCATAAATGGGGCTCCCAGTCTTTTAATGCACTCAGCGTGTGTTCTCCTAAAGTCGGTCCCACAGCTTATATAAAATATAATCAAGTATTTACACATGACCAGAAGCCACTTTCAGGGCTCATCACTCAAAGTGCGTGGCTGTCTGTGTCTGATTTCCAGGCGACATAAATCTGAGGGACTTAGTACCTGCTTTTACTTCCCCTCACACCATTTTGTAGTTAATTTTCTTTCCATCCTTCACCAAGGAAGACACATAAAGGAGAGAGCCTCCCTTTTCACACCAAAAACCCACTGGTTACTTCTAAGCCTGGTGAGAGAAGCAGCCAATTCGCCAAACGAGAGGGGAAGAAGGATCTTAGCCCCACACCCAGAAAACAGATCTCCCAGGAGACGTTTGGGATATTAAACAGATCACATATTTGATTTTAAGTGAAAGACCAAGAAGACAAGATCACAGAATTAGAGAAGTTACAGATGGAAAAGGTCTATGAGGTTATGCAATCCATCAGTCTGGACATTGCATAATTGCTCCCCACAGTATATTTTTAGTGCTTTATCCAGACAAATCATTAAGTGCTTTAAAATGGGCCAGATTCCTCAAATGCAGTGCGTGCAAAGTCACAGCTGATTTCACCAACCCTTGGAGCTTCAGTTCTAATAAGACACCAGAAGGAAGTTCTGTGTGGTCAAAGAGAACAAAACAGGCCTGGTTTGGTATTCCTCACAGGAATCTTGCCTAAATTAACTGAATTAGATCCCTAAAATCTCATTTTCGGATTATACTGAATAATAATGCATTATTACTTATTCAGATGTTCTCTTAGTCCAAAGTAAAACATTGTTCATGTTCATGCGAACACGATTTGTTTTAAGCGGCTTCAAAGCCGGCTCAGTAAAGCGTAAAGAATGTTTATTTAAAATATAGTTGCTAAATTTAGCATGAGCTTGGTTAGCCTAAATCTTAGCGACATTTTTAGAGAGCACATTGCGAATCAGGAATGCATGGAGAAATAAATAAACTTTCCCACATTTTTGGAAATGGAGTAAGAATTTGCAAGTTATTCCTTGCACGGGCGATTTCTGTGGATTGGAAAACGTTATGGATAGCACAAATTTCCCACTGAACAGACAGTTGAAAGCACACAAGGCTAATAATTTTCACTGCAGTTTCATTTCAAATAATGCTCCCTTAAGGAGGAAACAAAAGCTGTCAGCTTTTGTTATAGAAATTACGCAGAGCACCAACATGTTTCAATATTTACTCAAGCTCTTTGCAAAGCACCGAGAAGTGCAATGGAGCTGCCCTTGGCTACAAGCCACATCCAACCCCCTGCAAAGGAAATCTCAGGGTTGAATTAGGTCCCGTGCCTCTTCCTAGTAATTATCATACTGAATTTTACACCCACCCCTTGCACACTGTGTTCCCGGCATCCTCTGTCTGGTTCCCTGGCTGGGTCAAATACCAGCCTGCCTGTGGGCTGGGCATTTACACGGAAAACAGATGATTTTAAGATGATTTTCCTTTTCACCTTCCTGAGTTAAAGAGGCACATTTGGGTCACCTTTGCATCAAGTGGCATTGCCTTAGAGACACAAGCAAACTCATGGTGGGAAGGTGAGCAGACGTGTGATGATAAACAGTTAAATTCTCTTTTATCAGGTCAGTTTTCATCATGCCCCTCCGTCCTTTCCATCCTTTGGTTGGTGTGAGTTTAATACCTGTTTCTGCTCCTAAGGTGGGAGGATTACAGCTGTACCCCTCATGGGGCTACAAGATAAAAGGGATGGGACCAAGTATTCCCCAGCATTACCAAGGATGGACTTTGGTGGGATTGGGATCAGCTCCTCACCAGGTAGATGGGTGGAATAAGGGGGTGTGGAAGAAAACACAGGGTTGGTTTTTTTTCCCCAGAGCATCTCTATCCTGATCCAAAACACTGTGATTGACTTCACATGCAAATATCAATTCCCACCTGCGGACCCATCTTCTGCAACCACCTTGGATCTCCCACAGCTCCTCACATGGAGATTTGCAAATACACTGGCCCAACACACTAATTCCCAAATCTGGAGGGAGGTGGACTCCTTTATTCTTCCCTACCTATCTTCAGTTGCTTACTAAGTTTCTGTTTTCATTAGAAGAGCAATATGTAATAATAGTTGTTAAAATAATTGTATTTCTGTTTTTACATCTGTAAAGATTAAGTTAAACAGTATGAAGCCCATTAAACTATTTCATGTCATGCTGCCATAAATTTCCTCCATTCCCATTGCTACTATTATTCCAGAGTAAACTCTGAGATCAAGCTGCTGCCACAGAGAGTTATTTATAGGAGCTCATTCATCAATAAAAACTTCAAAAGAAATCTGTTACTCTTCTATTGGGAAGCCAAAGAAAACTAACATAAAGACAACCCTGTTAAGAAACAAAGCTAAGGAGACCACAAGAACATTAAGTTAAGGAAAATCCTGATTTCTAACAAACGCCATGCAAGGAGGGGAAGAGGAAAAGAAAAAAAAAAAAGGAAAAGATTGTTGGCAGCGTGAATCCTTTTAAGTTGTTTCATTCTCATTGGATGGTTAAAATAAACTGTTAAACAGTTGTATTTGTACTGGCTCAGCCCCCTCATTAGGCTTCATGTGATGGATTTGTGATCTCACAGTGCGTAAGGAGCTCTTCACCTCTTGCAAAACTGGTGTTGTCCTTCCACTTGTCTCAGCTGCTCGTTCATCCACCCATTAGCACATCAGGAACCTAATGAGAAATGCTGAGTAGTCACCAGATAGCACCTACCTCCCTAAAGGCAGACATATGGAATAGAAAAAGTTGTATTTTATCATCTTTACTTTCTTTTATTTCTTATTTTACCTTCCTCCGTACACTGAGCTGTCCTGCATTGGCTTTGATGGTCATGATAGTCCTGCAGAAACGTAAATATATGAGAGATCTACTGCTGCCCTTCCCTGGACAAGCACCAGTCCTCTCAGGATGGATCAGGTCACTTTTTTAGCAGGACTATTTCAAGAAAAATCAGAAATTCTTCCCTATGAGGGTGGTGAGGCCCCGGCACAGGTTGCCCAGAGAAGCTGTGGCTGCTCCATCCCTGGAAGTGTCCAGGGCTGGGTTGGACAGGGCTTGGATCTACCCGGGATAGTGGAAGGTGTCTCTG
>NW_020955206.1:1364700-1458188 GCF_003031625.1 Empidonax traillii
GTTCCGCGCACACTGTGTCTCACCTAAAAAATCCAATGCGCAGGCTGGAAGGTGGAAAGACCTTCCCCGGTTCTTCGTTCGCGAAGAGACTGGCCATTCATTCTGCCCATGGCAGAGGGTGGAACTGGATGATCTTTCCAACCCAAACCATTCTGTGACCTCTCCGTTTTGTCCCTGTCCCAATAACAGCCTCACACGAGTGAGACCTACGTGGAGGACCCTGAAGGAACAGGGACTGTGTGATCAGCCATGTCATGGTCATAGAATCCTCAAAAAGTGGTTTTTTTTGAGACAGACTTGTTTCCATCCCAATGATAGGAGTACTGAAGGCAATATGGACCTCCAGCTCCTGGCACACATTGCATAAATCACACCTCCAAAAAATTAAAGTACAGAGATGAGGATACTGTTTCTCAGGCATCTCTTTCCATCTCTGCCATTACTCATGCAAACCTGGGCAGGGCACTTTGCATATGACTCATCTCTATTGACACTGGCCACATGACAACTCAAGTCCTGGTCTAGGCTGGCCACCAAAATTATCTCCAGAATCTGCAGTGACACAAAAGACCTTCAGAGGACTGAAACTTCCAATAACCTGAGGCACAAGCTTTGGGGTGGGTAAAATCACCCTTTGGTTATATGTGGGGGAGCTGGATAATATCTGTGGTTTAGGGAATTGGAGCAGGTGGAAGCCATGCGCAGCAGGTTTTAAAGGCAGCACAGTTTTGCTTCCTCAAACAGAGGTGCAAGATAAAGAAATCCGTCTAAACTCATCAAATTCTGGGCTGAAAAAATCTCTTTCCCCCTGAAATCTGAAAGTAATACTCTCACTTTTGTCCGTCTTTGCCTTGCTACAAATTGAGCCTCATGTAGTCACTTTTAAACTGATATAATTATGGTTGTTCAAAAAGAGAGGGAGAGCCAAGTCAGTCATGTTGACTCCGTCATGCCAAGGAGAAAAGTTTTTATACATTGTTACAGCTTATATTTGGAATTGGTCTAAACAACTAAACACCATGATTATTAATAAACATGAAAGGTCTCTGTGTACAAACTAGATTTATTCCAATTTAACTGTCCCTACTGTTGAATATAATTGGTTTGTTATGAAAAGGGCAAAGAGAAGCCCTTAATTGTTGTGTCTGGTTTCAGATTAGACGCTACATAATTTCTAAGTAACAATAACAGCAATTGTGACCCACTTCTTACAGAATATCTTTCACTGATTTCTGCTACAGTGCTTTGCAGGGAAGGTCAGTAGAAAGCCCCATTGTAAACATGGGGAAATCTCCTGATTATTTGTTTTGGATGGTTGTAGAGGAAATTGCATATGCTTTCATGGAAAAAAAATCCTCTATTATTATCCTCTGTCCTAAAACGGTGGGGGAAAAAAGCCTGGTGACTCTGATCCTACTTTAAATTATCCTAAAGCAAATTTCTGGCAAACCAAATTAAGCCAGATGACTCTGGATTTAATGAGAATAAATAGTAGCAGCCTAAGTTAAAGCTTAAAACGGCACCCAGCCTGCTGCTCTGCACTCCTGTGCAGCCTGATGGGTCTCTTGAAACCTTTGATTGCTCAGTTTTATTTTCTTAGCTTATTTCAGAGATATTTTATTTATGGCTTGAGCATCAATAGGAAAGTGCAGGTCAGCAAAACCAAGTGGCAGAAACTTGTAGCTGCAGTTTATAAAAGATTAAGAAAATAATTGTGTTCAGAGTGTGAAGTGCAATCATGTAGCCAAACCTGTCTGATAAGGACTATGGCTGAGCAGAGACAGCCCAGGACCAACCAGACTGAGATGTGATTCAGCCCTTTGAAGTCTCGTGAACTAATTC
Organism: Empidonax traillii; assembly: GCF_003031625.1. Taxonomy (NCBI): domain Eukaryota; kingdom Metazoa; phylum Chordata; class Aves; order Passeriformes; family Tyrannidae; genus Empidonax; species Empidonax traillii. The sequence goes on from NW_020955206.1 coordinate 1,366,543, forward strand.
TTATTGTGTCCATATATGATTTCTGTAGCTGGTGAAAAAAAAAAAAAAATCCCATGCAAAATCCAGAAATCCCAGGTGCTTTCCTGGCTCTCCAGACACAGAACTGGGCTCTTGGCTGCAGAAGTTCCTTCTGGTCTGACTTCCTCAGAGCCAAGAGCCAAGAGGAGCAGGAGGGAGTGTTTGGAGGGGGGACTCTGTCTCTCTCTGTCTCAGGGCTCAGGTGAGCTTTGCTGGGTGTTTAATTTGCAATCCTCAGGCTTTGCCTGGGCAGGAATCTAACAGGGCTTTGTTGGATTGGTCGCTCAACCTTGCTTTGTCAAATGCTACTGTCAAGTCTTTAATCAAGACAGGACTAGTCATACTCCACCCTGGTGGCTCAGCAAATGTTGAAGACCTTTTGGCCCTTCCTTCAGCTTCCAAAGGTGTAGACATGTTGGGAGAAAAGCTCCTGGAGGAGCTGGAGGATGGGAAGCTTTAATTCCCATTCCTGCTCTTTGGCAGGACCATCTGGTGTAGGGCATTTCTCCGGAGTTTCCAAGAACTCAGCAGCCTGGACAAGTGGTCACTGCCTGCAGGTACTTGCTTGTCTATCCAACCATAGGGAGGAATTAGTGACTCCATGGCCTTTTCCAGTCATTCATTAAGATTTCTTCATGCTAGAACATTAACATCAAGCCTCCAAATGAGATACACTTCCCTCTACTCTTACCGTTGTATATTCTTGCTGCTTGCTTTCAAAATGATCTTCTTTTCTTCTATGAAAAAAAAAAAAAAAAAAAAAAAAAAAAAAAAAAAAAAAAAAAAAAAAAAAAAAAAAAAAAAAAAAAAACACAAACAAAAAACCCACAAACAAACAAAAAACAAACAAACAAACAAAAACAATAGGGGAAAAATATCTTCGAAATGCCTAAGAAATGAAGTTACTCCTTCAGAGCATTAAAGCTACAGAGGAAACATGAAGAATCAACTTTGACACACATGACAAATACTGAAAGGGAACTAAAGCTAAAAGGCAACTCCTTGAAGACTTTGGATCATTAAGAAAGTACATGAATGGGTTGAAACTCTTGAAAGAAAACCTATCCCAGGCTAACTTCCTTGGATCAGTGCCAGGGCTGTGCGTTTGCCTCCCAAACTCTGATGTCTGAGGGAAAATCCATCTCCTCTTATTTCCTAAGGTTGGGAAGGATCAGTGAGCCGATGAACGGGGGTTCCTGTGTGTTCATTTTTGTGTCACAGAGGGCTTAGAGCAGCACCTGGGAGCCCATAAATCCTGCCTCACTTTGTCCCAGCAAGGGTAAGACCAGCAGCTCTGCTTTGGCCCAAAGGGTGACCACTGGAGGGTCAGGCTGGGCTGTGCAGACCTTTCCCAGGCTCAGTGTCTCACTGGATGGCTTTGCATCCACTGGAAAGCGCTCGGATGGAAATCCAAGGTCATGGCTGCACAGAGTTCCATGTGGATCTCCTCAGGCCTGTGGGTGTGGCACAGAGATGAGGATGTGGAGTTCTACAGAGTGAGGGTTGACTCTTGAGGTGATTCCTCCTGCTCTTAAGAAAGTGGTTTGTTTTGGCAGTGGAGGTGAAGTCACCCACCTTCTGTCAAGGGCAACTGCACTCCGACCCCATCCTCAGCTAAGGAGAGCCTTTGGGTTCTGTAAGAGGTGGATGTCTCCTGAGTGGCCTGAAAAGAGCTTTGCTGCTCTCCATCAGCTCTCCCTGGCTTAGGCACGGTGGCAGGCGGAGGAGTTGAGCTCCAAGTGGATGTCTGATCCAGAGGGTGACCTTACGGACCATGGACACTTCACATGTGAAATATTGGAGACCACACACCTTCCTGTGTCTCTGCACAGCTCTCACACAAAGGGTCCAGTGTCCCAGGCCGTGCAAAACACCCCAACAACAATTAGGTGACTCAGCTCCCCCGGTTCACACCCAGCTGAGGGACCACACTCGGCTCTGCAAGGAGAGGGGGGGGGGGGTTTAGGAAGTGGGTTTGAGGGTGGTTTGGTGTGGGCACTGCAGGGAGAGGTCTATGTGTCCCTCAGGGGGTCTGTGGAGCTGAGCTTTCCCATGGCGGCTGCAGAGATTACAAGTCAACTTACAGGATCAGCCTGTGTCCTTCCTGGCATTCACAGTTCACAACTAATTTCCAACTGGTTTACTAGAAATAGCCTGTACAGCCCTAGATGTGAAACATCTCCCAGGCTGCCTCGAGCAAGCTGCAATCTGTGAGCTCCGAATTTCACAGCTGTGGTGAGACAGTCTTTAAAATCTCAGGGACAGAAATGGCCCTGTGTAAAGCAGAAATTGTAAGTTTTGGCCCCGTCTCTAACCTTTGGAGAGCTGCCCAGCTTCTGACAGTCTGTGATGATGTCTCTGTGGAGGAAATCCTACACTGAAGAAAAGCATGTTGCTTTCTCCCAAAGTTATATTCTTCCTTTCATTCGGCCACCAGAAAGGACACTTAGTCATCTTGACAGATCCTAAATATTCCCTCCTAATTTTATGGCAGGCAGATACAGGGACAAGAAATTAAGGATTATTCAGGAGTCTTATTTATGGCTAAGGATGTAAGGGATTTGAATGGAAATAACAATTAAACTCAAGAAAAAATTCACACTACAGGTCACTGCAATCCCAACTTTTCCCCTTATGAACTCAAGCCGAGGAGGTTTTCTTCCCCTTTGTGATTTAGGCTTTGCTAAACTTCTCTGAAAATAGTTCATATATCATAGAAAAGAATTTCCATAGGGAGCATAAATACATCCGTGGAAAGAAGGGAAAATTTTTCCTTGTCTCTGGGAATGGATGAGAAAGAAAGACAGTTGACGCCAGATATTAATGATGAGGGGAGGAATCCATCCAAAGAAAGAATCTATTGAGAATACTAAAACTACCCTAAAGTCACAGACATATAAAAATCTAGTATGGAACAATGACTTTTCCACTAATACAGGCTTAGATACAAGAAAATATTTAAGCACATGCTTAAGTTGGTCCCTGTTTGGAACAGCCCTTCGGTGAATTGGTGAAGTGAACTTCAGCTTTACGGATGTGTTTTTCAGCTCTGAGGATCCCAGCTGGCATTAACATGCCTTCAGTTAAGTACATGCTTAAGGACTCTCTGGAGGGGAGATCTTTTCTTCTGGTGGGACCACAATAACAAAATTTTCAAATTCTTTGCTCCCGGAGGAGTTTGTATTAAATTTGTAGTTCAGTGGACAATGTTGATAACACTTTGAGCTTACAGATTTTGATCAGAAGAGAAGGAAGTTGGATCAATCTCAAGGAAATAAACCCCACATTGTTCAAATATTTGTGATTTATACACTGAGATATAAACATGGCTCTGTTGTGTATATGGATATATGGACATGTGCTGGGCTTCACAGGCTGCTCCCATCCAGAGGGCGACAGTCATGGATAATGATAGAGGGACAATAATAGTTGGTCTTTTCAAGTAAACACCTCTGCAAAACAGACCTTCAGACTGGTGATCCCTTGGCAGACAGGAGTGACTAGAGCCTCCCAAGTGACTGAGCAGGGCAGGGAAACATTCCTGCCTTCTTTTGGTGGATGGGAAAGCAGAGGCACAGTCATGACAGCCACGCACGGGCAAGTTCAGGCAGACCTGAGCCCTCATCCTGCTGCCTGCACCAGTCACAGCCAGTATGGCTGGTGCCACATACACCCTGCACTGTGCCCACTCAGGGGGTTGTCCTGCCATCAATCCAATGCCCTTGCCATAGGAATTCACCCTCCCCTCTCTTGCAGCCCACTTTGCCAAAGTCTCACACTGGTGTTTTCCACCTCAAAAAGCCACCACCAGAGCACCTTGTGCCAAGTCTCAAACATGATCTCACAGCCCTGTGTGTGTCTCCATCCCTAAGATGGGGAGAAAGCAGTCAGTGAGTGCAGGTGGTGTTCATGTGCTCATACAACTTTATATCAGCACTTCACTGCCTAATCCTGCAGGAGACCCCGCTGGTGATGAGCTGGGGCTGCGTGTCAGCCACGAGGACATGGCTCTGGCATGCTGCAACCCAGCACAAGAATTACAAAGCAAAACACACAAGCCTTCCTCAAGAGATTGGATTTGACATAGCTGGGTGAACAGTTTAATTGGGTTATTAACACATCTCCACACTGACATAAAGAGCATTAAATGCTGTGTAAATAGACTGGGGCCAAGAGCTCTGCCAAGGTGCTGGAGGCAGGTGGGAACGCCTCTCCCACGTCCCTCTGGGAGCCCCATGGCTTGCTGCTCTCTGCAGCTGGGACGTCCCTGGCCTCTGACAGGGAGGTGGTGGAAGGCAGGAGGCAAAACCACAGATCCCTTCTGAGCTGTGTCAGGCTTGGAATCATAGAATATTCTGAGCTGGAAGCGGCCCACAAGGATCACTGAAATCCAACTCCTGGTAAAGAAGAAGACAGGGTAAGGTCCACACCAGCCTCACCCAGCTTATTCTTCTGCAGAGCATCCTGGGAGCTGAATTGAGGTATCCTAAAATTGTGTAGAGACCACATTCCACGGTCTTGTTTGGTTTCATATCACCAGCACTGGCTGCTTCTGCATCCGTTGGGGTTCTCAGCGCTGCTGGGGTTTCTCCTGCTACTCCGAGGTACCTCCTCCTTGCTCACGGTAGAACCAAAGGATTCTCTGTCTGGACAGGGGTTTTGGGACATTTTCTGCCCAAGTGGACGGTGTTGTCCTGAGGCAGCAGTTCCTCCACCGCCTTTGCTGTGAGCCAGCGTCAACACTTGGGTGAAGGGATGTGTCTGTCACTCCACCAAACCTGTGCCTCATGTCCCGAGGGAGCGCGAGGATTAGCAAGGCACTTCAAAGCGTTGTGTAATTGCACTTTCACTCAACTCACACGGCTTTGTTTTCTTAATTTTCAAAAGAAATGTCAGGCGAGCCTCCAGGGACAGGCGAAAGGATCCCTCTTATGGTGACACGGGGTAGAACAGAGCCCGCACGTCCTTGTCCGCAGACGGGACTGGCTGGATCCGGGATCATCTCGTGCCTGTGAAAGTGAGGGCAGAAAAATCCGTTCTGAATTCAGTCCCTTTGGGCTTTGGAACCTGCAGCACTCAGCTCTCACTGCTGCTCTGCACCCGTGTGCTGGATCTCCTCTCTCTGGCTGAGCCTGTGGGTGAGAGCCGGCTCTCCTGCATCCTCCTTCCCCTCCAGCCGCTCCACAGAGGGATTCTGGGGTGGACTCAAGGCGGTTTCCTGCCTCCCTGACCTCACATGCAGAGGAGGTGATGCCTCTCTTCTCATACACTAAATTACTGAAGGGAGTAAATCCCTGTAGTCTGTTTATTCTGCTGCTTCTGAGGGCTTGAAGCTTGGGACAGAGGATTCTGGAGGTCCCTTCCGCAGCTGAAGGGTCGGTGCCCCCCTCTCCTCCTCTCTGCCTTAATAGAACAGGATGTTAAGGGTTATAAGTGCTTTGAGAAACCTGCACATAAGAGGAGAAATCAGAGATAGTAGCTGGATTCCTTTGGCTGCTGTCTCATGGAATACCAATAATATCTGCCTTAGCAGATTTACTTCCTGGTGTAGCTGTAACCTCACCCTCTGCCTGGCTCAGCACAGGGCAGTCCTAAATCCTGCCTTCAAATACACCTTGGTCCTCATGTGGAGCACAACTCAGATCTTGAGATCTCTGATTCTGCCATGGGATTTATGTTTTCTCAGGCTCCAACACAGAAAATAAATCATCCACCTTCAGGAGAAAGTTTTAGTCTTTTCTTCCAAAGGTGCAGGTTGTGCAGAAAATGGCAGTGGGAGATTTCCAACAGAAGAAATTTGGATTGTCAAGTCAAATTGTCTCCAAGCACAATCAACCACTTCATGTGATCTTTAAGACAACCCTACCTTGAACTTTCCCTGTTTTTTTTTTTTTTTTTTCCCTCTTCATCACTGTGAAAAGGCTCTGACTGACAGAACTCACCCTCTACTTTCCTTCCATGGATGAGAGTTCATCTGCTGACCAGATCCTGGCACTGGGGTTGTTCTCTTTTCCTTTATTTAACTCATCTTCTTGCTGGTAAATGGATTTTGAAAAGAGAATGAGCCATTGATGGAGAAAAATGAAACTGGTGCATCACAGAAGGTAAATACTGGGAACTGGTTTGCCCAGTTTGAAAATATGTTCTGATTTACTTCTCCCCCTTGTTCCTGGTGAAGAGTGAACTGCCGTCTCTGATGGTGCTCTGGGCTCTCCCCATCTTGGTTGGGACTTAGAAGTGCAGAAACTGAAAGGAAGAAAAGAACAACAAAGAAAAACAAAGGAATGTTTTGAATGTTGAGTCCTTTTGGTGGGATGCCAGTTGGAGGTGCTGGGTGAAGCACTTGATTAAGCACACTGCCTTCCTCATCCCTAGAGATATCCTTCCCAGTAAATCAGCTTTGCTTCTTGTGGGTGTGAGGTGAACTCGAAGATTCTTTCTCTTCAGAAGTTCCACAAAAAATTCTCATCTGATAAAGACTTCTCTCCCTAACTGGAATAAAATTCATAGGATCGAGTCACCATTAGATCTTGCCATTTTGACTCATTAAGATATGGAAATGTTGGGTCTTTTGGTAGATTGAAAGCTGTTCCTCTGGAGTGTCTCTCCCAGCTGTGGATCCCTGACCAGGGTTTGCTTGTGGCATTTAAAAGGGTACTTGCAAGCCCAAGGGAAGCTTAGCCATCCAGGTGGGACCTGCTGCAAGAAGCATGCTGAGCACAGCGCTCAGCACTGAAAGGATTTGGGAAGTTCAGGCATATTTTTTGTGGTTTTGTTTTTTTTCCCCTCTATTTTCTCCTGACTTTATCTTTCTCTTTTCCCTGTTTTCTCAGTCCTGGTGCTAATAAATTAGATTATCACTTGCTATAGACCCTTTCATCCTTCAGAGAACTGCACCAGAAGCTGAAATCCTGCCTAAATCAGAGGGTTGTGATCTTCTTTAAGACAAAAGGAGAGGGAAATAATTTGGTTCTCATTCTTAAGAATTTTTTTTTTTTTTAAGGAACCATGGGGCTATATGATATGTTCTGAATTCCTCCCATTTACACGGGGACAGCAGCAGGTTAACCATTATTGTGGGAGTCAGCAAAAGATTTCTTCACATTTCAAATTCTGACCAAATGGGGGAAAAAAAAATAAGTGCTCGTTTGTCTGGCTGACTCTAATTCACAGCATTTGGGAACAGCAAAGAAGGTGACAGGAAAACATCACTCTGCAGGTGCTATCACACAACAGTCACTCCTGGGACTGTCTGCTTTCCTTCCCCCCTTCGCAGGCTCCCAACCCAGTGTGTGGGAGCTGCTTCCCCAGGGGGCACAGGGCAGGAAAGCTCATCACTGCCCAGAACTGCCCTGGGGAGATGGGGCTCATAACTATGTTTTCTCATCAAACAGATGCTCAGGTCAACAAACACACAAATAAACTTAGTAACCCAAGTTTTTGGTAAGTAGAGCTCCTGCAAAATGCAGGATTCACCGGCTACACAGCTCTGTCAAATAGAGGGGATACTCTGCTCCCATCTGATAAGGTGAGAGCCCGTCCAAAAACAACACTGCCAGGCCCATGATCTCATCCACCCAACCAGGAACAGTGCAAAGAAGTGAAAAATGAATATGAAAAGAGAGAGATATCCAGGAGACAGGGTGAATAAACCCTCAGGAACACAGGAGTCACCGACAGCAATAATAAACCAGGAAAAACAAAGCTCGGCATTATGTGAGCGCTGATTCTGCTCTCCCTGGTATCAATGGGAATCTGGCAGCTGGGTGGATGGCAGGAAGGCTGAAGGCTCAGGATGGAACTATTTTTGATGTGAACTTTTCACCTGTTCACACTTTAGAAGCAATTTGTGTGGCACAGTGGTGACACTCACGTGGCAGCATCACCTGCATGGAGAGAGCAGGGTCTGGTCATTGCAAAGCCCACGTGCAGGAGAACGAGCAGTGAATGCCATGATTAATGAGGATAACAAGAAACTCACCTCCCCCCCCCCCTTCCCCCCCAAGGAAAATTCCTTCTTTGAACCCAAAATTTAACAGGACAAACCCAAAATGATCATTCTCAAGTTTTGCTTTTTCATTGCTGTTGCCAGCTCTGGTCTCTACCTGCTTCTGGTCACAGCAGTGACATAGTCCCAAGTTTATAAGTAGGAAGTGAAGGATAAGGAGACTAAAAGATCCAGCCAGGGCCATGTGGGAAGTTGGTAGCAGAATTCTGAAGGCTGAAAACTCTTGTTAATCTCAGTGACAAAATCACCCCCGCTCTTGTGCTTTTGAAACAAAAACATGTACTTTTCCTCTCAAAGGGGAGTTGTGAGAAAACCCAGCAAATATTACAGAAACAAAATTCCTGAGACCCTTAAACACCTTATTAATCCTGCCCGTGTTTGGCATGTGTAAATCTTCCATTTAGAGTCAGATTTGTGCCATTCCTTCTAGGTTTGGGCAATACTGCAAATAGCCGAGTACATGTAAATACAGAATAAATGAGAATTTTTACCCATTATATATTTCTACTGTTTATACTCATCTCAGACACCCAATGAGGCTTTGTTGGTTGTAACTCCTGGTGCCTATGCAGCAAGAAGGAAATACTCAGCCAACAGCAGAGAATTATATTTGCATCTTCAAGAGAGATGCTTATGATATTTGCTAAAAAGATTGTTGTTCCATAGAAGGAAACAGAAAATTGACATGTTTTAAGGCCTTTTAAACACTAGACAGAAAACAGCAGGGTGGAAAGTTTATACAGAAATCATTTCTGAGAAACTGACACCAGGAAAACGAGAAACACATTTCCTTCGTGGAGCAAGTATTTGAGTTTGCATGGGACACAGGGAGACTACACCGATTCTAACAAGTGACGAGGAAGAAAATGATGCATTTCCTGAGAAGAGAATAAAACCAAACAGGAAGTTTTGCTGCGACGGGAGTGAGAGTCCTCTAAAAGCAACCAGGAAAATAGTTGGAAATTCCTGGCGGAGCCAGGGATGGGGAGGAGAGGACAGCTGAGTCCAATCAGCCAGGCCAGGACTCTCGTGCTCCTCCTGTCATGGGCTGCTACTTGATGTCTCTTATCATCTGCATCGGCCCCATCGAGACGAGCCGTGTTCTTAATGAGCTGATATATGAGACAGTGAGAGCTGGGGCTTAGAGAGAATATTGTACCTTCAGAGAGGCCATTTCTCAAACTGAACAAATGGCCTCTGAAGCTGCTGCTGACTCAGGGTAACAGATGATCTGTCTGAAAGCACTTTTTTTTTTTTAGGTCCATGTGTAGAAAAGGCACATTTTTAAATGAGCTGCAGTGGGAGCAGCAGGTATGGTGCTGGGGCACTGCAGCCTTGAGGAATCAGGCTGACCCAATATCCCTCCTGATTTCCATGCCTTGCCTTGGGATGAGCGTCTCTCTGTGTCTGGGGATGTGTACAACTGCAGCTGCTTGTTTTGAAAGTCATATCATAGACTCATCACAGAATCACAGAACGGTTCAGCTTGGAGAGGACCCTAGAGCTCATCCCATTCCAATCCCTGCCATGAGCAGGGACATCTTCCACTAGACCAGGTTGCTCCAAGCCCCTTCCAACCTGGTCTTGGACACTTTTAGGGATGGGGCAGCCACAGCTTCTCTGGGCAACCTGTGCCAGGGCCTCACCACCCTCATGGGGAAAAATTTCTTCCTCTTTTCTAATCTCACAAAAGGTTCTTTGGTCATTTTTACTCTGTCACCTGGATAAAGCTTCACAATGTTTTCAAGGAAATATTCCCCAGTCTGTGATTCTTCACCCACACAGCTCAAATATTTTAGCACAGTATGGGAGGAGGTCCTGTGCTCATGAGCTCAGAAACAAGGGTTCCAGAAGAGTTAAAAGCCATTTTGCTTTTAATGTGGGACGTCCAATTTGGGAAGGCTCTTCTGATCTGGTGAAGATGCTCAGGTTGGAGCTGGGTGGACCTGGAATGAGTCCACCCAAAAACAGGTGCTGAAATTTTCCTGTACAGATGCAAGGCAGAATACCTGGGTCCTGTGAAGGACAATGAGTGATTTTAAGTAGCAGGTCAATAAGCTGAGAGACAGATGGCATTGCCATTTCCCAGCCTCACTCCCAGGGTCCCTGTCCCTGCCACAAGGGCACAAAGTGATAGAACAAGGGTGAATGGCTTTAAACTGAAAGACAGCAGGTTTAGATGGGATGTTGGGAAGAAATTGTTCCCTGTGAGGGTGGGGAGGCCCTGGCATGGGTTACCCAGAGAAGCTGTGGCTGCCCCATCCCTGGAAGTGTCCAAGGCTGGGTCGGACTTGGAGCAACTTGGTCTAGTGGAAGGTGTCCCTGCCCATGGCAGGAGGTTGGAACAAGATGAATTGAGAGGTCCACACAGTTACACTGCAGTGCCTACTCAAAAGGCACAGCTCTTTGGACACAGTTAATTTCCTTCCAATCCACAAAATTATTATAGTACCGGGTTTGAACAACATTAGGAAAATGATGCAATGGATACAACAAAAGCTGCAGTTATCCTGCAGGGATTTCAATGTAATAATATTCAGGTTGACATAATCAACAGAATCTCTGAACTGTTCAAGTTTCAGCCAACATTGGCAATTAAGAAATCTTACCATGAAATGTAACTTAACTCCTTATTAGCACTTGGATCTCTATCAGGCACACTGAAAAAAAGTAAAATAAAAAAAAATCCAAGAGTATTTTTCAAATTAACAGCCTTGAGGGCAATATAATGTAAGTTCAGCCAGAGCGAATCAAGGAGGAATAGTTAATTTAGTTCTAGGAAACTTAAGAATCCCTCATCTCCTCATCAGCAGTAACTTGCTTGTTAAAGGAAGACAAATGAAAATGTTAATCAGCAAAGATTCACACTGGGGGATTGCTTGGAATGAATCACTCCTACCCGGCAGCCCTGGCGAGGTCATGTGTACGTAACCGGCTCTGCCACCTCCAAAATGCTCCAAGCTGGAGAAACTTGACTTTAAAAGACCTGTGCCACAGCCTACTTGGCACAGAGGATTTGTCACATCTGGACAGGGTGGCTCCACAGCCATGACCAGCTCTCTCGGTGTTGGCAGTGCTCTGAAAACTCTTTTTTATGGGTCTATTTTTCACCCAGCTCTTGGTTGGGGCTGATGAATGTGCCCTATGTTGGATTTGACATTGGTCCTTGAGCATATTTTGGCTGTGCGGTGATGTTGTGCACCTTGGGGCATGGGAGGCAATGCCCACGGGGGACATGGCCAGGTAAACAAATCTAAGGAATTACAGGACTTTAAAAATTTTGTTAGTTTTTCTTTTCTATTTTTCCCCCCCCTTTTATAACAGAAGAACCAGCTCTGGCTGGTTATATGGACCTTAGATTTAAAAATAGCTGGGTTCCTTCCTGTCTGAGGTAGAGAGAAAGATATAAGCCTGATTTATTGGCTGTCCAGTAGACTTTATATTCAATTTCCTCTTGTCACATTCCTATCAAGTAACTGCATGAGTGTAGCAGAGACAGGGTGAGCCTTTACAGAATAAATACATTCATTTACATGATGAATACCTATATTCACATGAATAAAAGTCCCTCTTCAAACACTCAAACAAATAAATACCAGCCAAACATTGTTAGCAGAAAACTGGCGAAGAAAAGCAATTGCTCATATTTTAATTCCACGTGTTTGTGAATACATTTTTATATGGGATGCACTGAAATAACTGTCCTGCCACATCCAATATAATGAGGGATAAATCCTGCTTTCTGGAACACAATCACGTTTTCCCTTTCCTCCTTTCTGCATGGTTGTGCCTGTGGTGGCTGATGCTGCACAGTGAGAACATGAAATCATTAAGGCTGGAAAACACCTCCAAGATCACTAAGCACCGGCACCAGCACCATGGGACTAACCTACCTCCTGAAGTGCCATATCCACACATTTTCTGAGCAATTCCAGGGATGGTGAGTCCACCACTTCCCTGGACTCAGCACAACGGAGCATCCTGTGTTTCTTGGGGGAGGAAACCCTCCCAGAGAGGTTTTTGCCTGGATGCAAACACATGACTGGCTAAGCCAGACTTGCTCAGAAGCAAGTCTGAGAAGCAAAACCAGAAATAAATACATTAAAAAAAATTAAATACATGAGATTTAAAGCTTCTCTGCAAGGGGCATCACAGTTTGAGTCAAGGTCTGCTAAATTTCTGCTGGGCTGAATGCAGAAGTGGATTTCCCTTGTGGGGTGTTTCCACTGAGATTAACTTTTTCTCATGTCCAGAGGGTCCAAGTGTTTCTACTTGGGCCATCGAGCAGGAACAACACCGAGAGCTCCATTTTACATTTCCATGGGTTCCAGTAGCTGGCTGAAGCTTCCACAAAACTCACATTACACACACAAACAGCTCTTACTTATCACTTCCATCATATGTTAAAAATTTTCTTCTTTTCAGAGAAAAATTCGCCTTTTGAAAATAGGTTTATGAACTCACACGTGTTTATGGAACTGGGACAGAGAACTGACACGAAATGTTCTCAGGATGATGGATGCAATCCTGTCTCCAGGGAAAAAAATCAGGAACCCAACCAAGGAAAAACACTCTGGAAAACTTCACATCAAACAAGAAAATGAAGGAGTGAGAAGACATGAAACACATTTCAGATTATGAAAAGGGAGTTAGTTAATGTCTGAGTTTTGTCTGATGCCCTGGTGATGGCCATCAGTGAAATCAGTGTGGGGGCACCCAAGCCAAGCTCAGGAGAAAGGCCAGCACGAGGATCATTGCAATGGTCAGTCCCGGGCACTGAAATGTATCCAGCTTGATTTGCTCCAATGAATTCAAAAATACTTTCCCTGTGTTGTATTAAATATAAACAAAGCCTTCACTTAGACTGCATATTCTCCTGTACAAGTATGTTATTTTAATTTCCCCCAAGAGCTAAAAAAAGAACGTTTTTTTTTTTATTATTTTTATTTGATATACATAATGTAGGCTGGCAGCATTAGTGTAAGTGTTTTCTATTCATGGTTTTCTGAAACTTTCTGTTAGAAGGCTTTGAAATCAAACACCCTTCTTTTTATCATATATTACTTCCTCCCTGGGAACCATTCCGTCTCTGTGCAGCGATCCCATTAGGCTTTTAACTTTCATACAAAAAAAAAAAAACAACCCTCCAAAAACCTGTGATAAAAATGTATTGATGTTTGAACACCATCCAGAGCAGTCAACTTCAAAAACCGACACACAGACACACAAATTTTGTGAATGGAAAATGGGAATTTGATTTACTGGGAGGGGAAAAAGCTTTTGCATAGGCAGTAACTATGTTTAATGGGCCATCTATTGACTTTGGGCATACCCAGTACAACTGGTGTTTGCAACACTGTTTAAGACTAATTTTCCAAAGGAATGGGCCATGGTTTTATACAAACCACAAGTGACACAAGTGACTTGTAGGCTGGATGATGTCTGAAGAATTGTTTGTTCCTGCAGCAGTCAGGGAGCCCACAATGGCTGTGGCTCTACTTGCAGACTCAGAGGTGGCATCAAAGAGGGAAAAATAGATTTGAAAAACTTTAAACTATTGGACACAGTAATGAACTTGAAATTGTGACCTTAATGGATTTCTTTGGTGTTCAAAATGTGGCTTTGGGTTAAATTTTATGAAAAATTTCTCTTCCAACCCACTCAGGTCTGTCCTTTTACCATTACATATTTCAATGGACTTGGAATATCCTCTTCAACAAGAGTTTTTCACATTTATGAGATAAAATAATTTAATAATAATGATGATGATGACAAAAACAACAACAATGTTGTAAAATTAAAGCCACAGGTCTGTTCCATCTGAAATGAGCCAGTTCCTTATCCAGACTCTTGTGCATCCTAAAGGACTTGTCAAGTGTTTGGGATGCAAAAAAAACCTCTCAGGCAATAGAAATAAAGAGGAGGAAACACAGAGGACTCAAGGTGCCCAGACTGAATTAGGTCATGTTTATAACTGGAGCATCTTGAAGAAGCATCTACTCATGTGCCCCAGAGTTCACATTATCCTGGGCTGAGACTCTTTATTTTCAACCCCAGCTGCATAAATGCCAAATTTCTTTTAGGGGTGATGACCCCAGTAAGACCCAAGGTGTAAGACTCATCTCACAGCATCCTCAGTTCACCTGATTTATGCCCAAGTTGCCCTTTTCTCTGCTGGTGTTCAGCAGTTCCCACAGGACAGCAGATCCCACTCTCTCCTGTCCTCAGATATGTACATGACCACTCCATAGTCACCAACCAAAACACCTTGGCCAGGTAAATCCTGCGATGCTGCTTCTGTTCCCTGACTGGAAACACACCCAAACACCTCCTGGAGAAGCACATGAAACCCTGTTAATTTAACACATCCCTTTCATGCCTGGGACACCCACACCTGCACCAAAAAATCAGGCAAACACTCTTGGTGATAATTTAGAGAAAAACCAAGTTCAGGAACCTCAGAAGTGATCTCATTAAAATCAAACAAACTTCTGGTGCTTGACATAATTAAGAGTGTTTGATTTGGCTCTCGAGCAACGAAACAGCTACACACAGAAAAGTGGTTGCAGCTTTTGTCCTAACAAATAGGAAGCATCATTTATTCCCTACCAGCTCTGTACCAATCCCTCTCTGTTAAAATCTTTCAAACATTTCTTCTTCTTCACTTTTCCTGGCACTGTAGAGTAAAAGCAATGTTTGACAGGTATTAATTTTGAAAACAAATGGTAGATTTTCAGATCAGCTGCTGACGAGAAGGCAGGGAAAGAGCAAATTGCAGGTTGCTTTAATTGCAAAGTGGGAATTTTATAAACAAAATACACACAGAGTATAATTTATAATCATGATCCAGCCAGAGCAATAATTATGATAAATCCTTTGTCAACCCTACTAAGAAGTCTTTTATGAAGTAGTAGGGGATTAATTCACATTCTAGACAATGGTTCAATAAAATGCTTTCCAGCTTCTCTGACATATGGAATTCCACATGGGCTGCAATCAGATGTTCCTCAAAATGGCACTTTTTCATTGCTTAACTCCTTGACAGTTTAACATAAACAAGTACTGAATTCATTAAGATGCAATTTTTAAGCTTTCTAATTAACTGAAACAGCTGAAGTTTGAGTCTTCAAACACATGTTAAAGGCTTAATTTTCAAGACATAAACCACAGTAAGATCTGCAGTTTATTAACATTGGAGGTGTTCAGCAGAGAACCTTTCCTTGTGTTGTTCTTCATGGTTCTGCAAAATGTAGACTTAAAATATTTTAACATAAAGTCTTTTAACAAAAGAACAGAATATCTTTTTTTTTTTTATGATGAAAGACATTATTGCTTTGATTTAGAAACAGAACCTTTTTGACTATGAGCTCCCTGATTTTTTTTTTTGTCCAGTCTTATCAAACTATTTTTATTGCTCCGTTAAATGTCCTGTGGCTTCCTTAACAACACTCAGCTAAACTTAACTAAATTACACTAAAGGGATTTAATCACTATTTCTCAAAAACCAGCCAACTCTCTGCTCTGTGTGAGTCATGCCACATTCACAACAGTCCATTCAATATTTTGGATGCAGCCTTGACCCCAGAGAAGGGTCTTTTAACTCACTGAAGTCTTTTAATCTTTGCCATGACTTGGGAAATGTGTTTCTGGAAGCAACTAGGTTCTAATTCTTCTACAGTCTTAAGTATTAAAAAAAAAAAAAAAATTACTTTAAACTTTAAACTGAAAGAAGGAAGGTTTAGATTGAATATTAGGAAGAAATTCTTCCCTGTGAGGGTGATGAGGCCCTGGCACAGGTTGCCCAGAGAAGCTGTGGCTGCCCCATCCCTAAAAGTGTCCAAGACCAGGTTGGGTGGTGCTTGGAGCAACCTGGGCTAGTGGAAGGTGTCCCTGCCCATGGCAGGGGGTGGAAGGACATGAGTTTTATGGTTCCTTCCAACCCAAACCATTCCATGACTCTGTGATATATTTTATTATACAGCAAAAATTGGGTAGGTCAGGTGACTGATAATATGTGATCATCCCTTGGACCTCTATGATCCTTGCTTGCATCCAGGTGAGACCAGAAATGACCAGAACGCAGTAGGTACTTGGTTGCTCTAAAGGTGTTTCTGAATTCAACCCTTTTGAACTGGATTTGATCACCTTTTAATTCTTGAAGTAACCACAGCAACAGCATCACTACAAATAGGGGCAGACACAGCATCTCTGTGACCTGAGGATCTCATGGCAGTGGCACCACAGCAAAGATGTATCAGAGCTGATGGAGGGGAGAAAGCCATTTTTGCTCTTCTTGTCCCACCAGATATGGGTGGAGTCCATTCAAAACAAGTCTGACATGACCTCTGTCTTTTCAGGAGACACTGAACTGAGCTGTGGTGGGACTTGTCTTGCTCAGCATGGATGGTGAGCTGTGCCCTCTTCTTTCACATGAGATAACAAATCTGACCCAGGCACCAGGTGCTCCGTCCTGCCTGTGTGGGTTTATGTGTGAAACGTGAAGAGAGGAGGAAATGGCAGGAAGTGAAGCGCCATCAGCAAAACTTTCATGTGGGTTTTGTTCCCAGGAAACCACTTCCTCTGTTTGTATGGGCTGGAACAGGGATGGGACTGCATGGGGACTCTCGCTCTCAGCTAATTTAGCCAAGCCAGGAAAGCCATGGCACCCAACAAAAATCAAAGGAGGCATTTTTCTTTATTATTATATGTTTATCTGAATTCTGCTGTCATGGAGTTTTTGTTGTATGGGAATTTCCCTCCTCTTCTTTTTCCTTTCTTCCTCTCCTTATTTTTTTCCCTGCCAAAACTTATTACAGTGACATAAATTTTCAAGTGTTTGGACCAGAGGAAAAAAAACCACAAAATAAACTCTTGTGAATGGGGAACTAACTGATGGATTTATACCATGGAGGAGCACAGCAATGCACAGTTGGACTAATACTTGGATAATTGACATGGTTCCTTAGTGCTCCCTGATCTCAATGATCACTTGCTTACTGAGGGTGGGGCACCTTCCAAAGGGATAAAGCCCACTTGCTTTCTGGAAAGTTCTGGCACATTCTTCCGTACTCAGGTAAAAATGCACCTACATCTATGCACATTAGTATCTAGCAATGATTAGAAGGTTGATCTTCTTCTAGTTTTTTAAAGAAAAGTATTTAGTGGGAGAAGATGAAGAGAGACGCCTGAAGCCTCACGTCCCAAGGGGTATCTGGAAACACACAGAGTGGAGCTGACACTGGGAGGACGTGGAGCTGTCAAGGGCTGGGAACTGCTGCCTTTCCCTGCTGACCCAGCATCCAGCCCCTGGGATGGTGGTGTGCCTCAGCACAAAAACCTCCTGGAGTGGGAAAAGGCATTGCAGTGGTGCAGTGTCACCTGCCAGCTTGCAAAAAGCCAAACCCAAGCCAAGCCGCATCTCAGGGCCAAAGGCTTAGCAAGGTTAGTCACCAGCAACCAGAGCATCCCAAAATAAACACCAACGTGTTTTTTGTTCCTAGGTTTGATGGTTGCACCCCTTGAGCAGGGACAGCCTGGAACAACCTCCCTGGAGTGTCTCAGAATTTGGTTTGGAGTTAGAAGTAAGGCCTTAAGTCAATTAACCGCTGTTGGAAAAATCCATGCTAGGGAGGACATGGGCAAATTGTGAGAGCACCCACAGCTCACTTTGGTTGGGAGAGCTGGGGATGGTACAGGGGAGGAAAAATCAGGACCTGGAGCTGCATCCCAGAGCAGCACAGAGCAAACCAGCTCTGAAATTGCTGCTGCCCTGTCCTGTACCACTCTTCCTCCTCCTGCTCCTCTCTGTGGGGATGCATCATAGCTGAAGACCAGAGAATAACTGACAATTGCTCTATTTAAAGGACAATTTTAGCCTCTTTTTCTTTTCAGGATCATTGCCAGGCCAGTAACTCTGCTCTCAAAGGGTATTTTAGCAACATGGTTTGTGAAATGCTTCTTCAGGTATTTTGCTGAGCACCCTGATTGCAGATGGATAAGCACAGTGGATCCATTTATGTTCCTTAGCTGGAAGAATGTGTGTCATTTCTGGTGTGAACAGTTCCACTTAACAGCACAGAACTATAATTCCTTAAAAATGTGCTGTTGTCAGATAGAAATCATCATTCCATGGACATTAGCTCTGGTGAAATCCAAAGCAAAATGGTTGATGGTGACAGCAGAGCAGCCTGGGGAACCAAGGGTGATGATGGCACTGCTGTCAAGTGAGGGCTTGGGATTCATGAAACTTGCCTCCTGTTCTGAGCCTCTGGCATTGTCATCCCACCCCAATCCCACATCCATTTCCCTCGTTTCTTCTCTGTGATGTGGAAAAAGCTGTTCACTGTCATGTGTCCCTCATCTTTGGTACAGCAAAATTTGGTTTGTCTCCATCTCATTCCTTTTTTCCCCACAGTGTAATTGTTTAGGCTGGTGCTCATGTATAGAGACATTCATAAAATTTAAAGATTAGAAACCAAATTGTGCCAAGGAGCACATGTTTCCTTAACTTTGAGCCATTGCTGGAGTTGGCTCTGATCTTTCCCATCAGCCACAAACAGGCTTAACAACCTGCAGAACAGTTTTGCTTTTGTCACTTGTTATTTGCAGATCACTTAAAAACAAATCCCACCACGATGGTGAGAGAGAAATACAGAAAAGATTTAGAAGACTGCTTGTTTTAAAGAAAACAAAATTTCACACGGCTCCTTGCTCTGCTGTGTTACTCCTGTAGGCCAGAAGCATCCTGGGTGAGGCTGTTCCAGCGAGGTCTTGTGGTTTTGCTACGAACAACAGACATGGGATAATTACACAAGTAGGTCCCAACCTCCTGCTCCCTCTGATCTCCCATCACATCGAAGTGGTTTGGATCAGGACCAGCACCATAACTCAGGCTGAGGTCCTCTCTGTCGAGGTGAGAATGGGGTTTGTCCCTTTACTGTGTGACACTTGTGATTCTGCAGGTATTTGGATGAGAAGACTCTTGGTAGGAGTTTTTGTTGTCTGAAATCACGTGAAAACTTGGGAGCAATAAGGTAAAATCCTGAGATGTCATTTATTATTTATTAATAGCAGAAGAAAATGATTGAGAAAAATTATAATAGGTAGAAAATTGTTAGTAAAAGTTCTTATTATCACTCTTGTTTTGCCTGCTTAGGTTCTCTTTCCCCCAGGGCTGTCTCCACTTAGCCGTGAAAATATAGGTGTTGGCCTTCAGGGTTAAAATGGATATTTATTATACAACTATAGGCCTGATCCAGATCCACTGAAGTCACCAAAGCCACAGATGTCACCAAATCCATTTGTAATTAATTTCTTTCTTGTGTCCATGACACAACCTCCAGGTACAATCCAAGCTCCATCTGCTTCAAATTATGGATGGGCATTTTTCTTTTGCTTGTATGTGAGTTCAAACAAACATCACAAGGACTTTTGCACCAAAACAAAATAACGAAGGAAGACTAAAAAGAGAGTGAGGAAGGCGAAAATAATTAATTAGGCTGAAAAGCAAAATCAATCATTCCCTTCCTTCTTGACTTTTTAGTGACTAGGTCTGTCAAAGTCTTCTGAAAAGAAAGTGAAACCACCACTGTGCTCCAAAACCCACTAGTTAATAAGTGACTTCAGCTTCATATTGTAAAGGATTTGGGGGGAGACAATGACTTCTTTGGCTCACATATAGACCCTACCAAGTGTTTAGAGTGTCCCAGAAATTTCTGCCTTGGTTAAGAAACCATATGCCCTTACTGAAACACTTTTGCAAAACCGCGAGTAAAATGTAATGAGTTCAGCATTTTCATATCATTCTAATTTTCTTAGCTGATATTTGAGATAAAAGACAAAGCCTGCCTTCGTTTCAGTTCAGAGGACGTTCTGTACTATGGCTTCACTTTTCTGAAATACTGATCAAAGCAGAGCTGTGAAATCTTACTATCCCCTTGCTAACTGCACTGTTGACTTTGTGCATACTTCCAAAATCCCTGTTTCCCCCTAGACCTTTTGACCACCTTATTAAAAGGGAAAAAAAAGCAAGATATTTGCATTTGGTACTGTTCAGTATTTTCTTGCTAGAAACAGCCTTGCCAGGGAGGTGAAACACAATTTTCCTGTTCTATAATTAAAAGAATAAACCTTTTCCATGGTACCTCCAAGCTTGCTCTGCTCTGAAACATGTGTGGTATCATTTTGCCTACTGAGAGGGATGCAGTTCATTAACCTTGGAGACACCCCCCTCATCAAAGAAAGGAGGGAAACGTCTCATGAATTTTCCCCTCAGATTCTCTGATTATATTAATCCCAGAAGATCTGAACTTCATTTTCTTCCCATCTGGGACAAGAATCCAGCAGGGAGAAGTTCAGGGTACCCAAATGTTTCCATAACTGTCTCAAATAACTTCATGCATTTCAGCTCAGCAGCTGTGTAACCAAGTGTGGGGGTGTGGGGCTCCCCATCAGGCTCAATTCATCCCCGTCTCTGGGTTTTCCTGGGAGAAGGAATATTTGGGGAGGGGGCTGAAGGGTCCTGGGATTTGGAATATTTGGGGAGGGGGCTGAAGGGTCCTGGGATAGCTCACCCATCACCTGATGCCATCTGTGTGGAGATGCTTCCTGCTGTGTTTTCCCAACAGTTTTCTCCCTCCATAATTTAGATTTTAAATAAAGAAAGAAAGGAGTCGTGGTGTTGATGGAGTGATGAGACTGTCTGTGAAAGTGTCTTCCAGGCAAGTTTCCCATCAGGGAAGGGACCAGCTGGACCAGTTAGACAGTGGGTGGTTTGAGGTGACTCTAAAATGACTCTGCTGCTCTTGGGGTGGTTTTCTGCAATGGCCATGGGGTTTGCAGACCTACAGGAAACCATAATTTTCATTTCAGCAAATTTAACATCCTGGGGGACACCCTCACGAGTGGGGGTGATGATTCAGGAGCTGGATGGCAATGCCAGGAAACACACATGAATGTTGTATGGGGTCTAACACCTCAGATGGGGCATCTGCACAAGAGCTTTGGGTGCACGGGCACCCTCACCCATAGCAGGGGACTCGTCTACACACACGTGCAGGGGGTGACTGGGGGAGCTGACAGTGTGTTCAGCTTGTTTCTGTGGTCTCTGAACATCAGCCTTGAAGTCAATCTTCTTTCCTGGAGGAAAAAAAATAGTAGTTTTGACATTCCAAGAAATCCCAAAGGGAAAAATACTGAAAATTAAATGGGTTGGTCTCCGTCCAACTCACTTACTCATGGGAGATAAATGATTTCGTATGCTAATGACCATTCCCTCAAATCTCTGACATTTTCTTACAATGTACTTAAGTACAGTTTGTTTTGCTTTCTGTCTCCACAACAATTAGAAAGATTTATATTTTATTGCTCCAGTTATGTTTGCCAGGACCACACTTCCTTTCCTTTTTAAAGGCACAGTGATATTGTGTGGTACAAGGCGCACAACAGAGCTTTCTGAACAGCTAAAATGAAAATAAACAAGGCTGAACTTATCTTGTGGAAGAGGGCAGACACTTTCTCTCGGCACAGCGAAGCCAATAAAGGCTTCTGGCTCTTTTCTCCTCGACAGATCAGTACACACAGAATCAGCAGCAGTTCATAAGCAAGACAACTCTGTCACCTTTTGTGATAACTTAAAATTAATTCCCCCTTCCAATGTGATTATGAAGGGCTAAAACCTGCCACCTTTCCAGGCGCTTCTGGTGGTAGGGGCTGATTCCTTCAGTCCTACTGTTTGGCAAAGGGATGCATGTGGAGGAGAGACTCCTGTGTTGGTGCAAGCTGGTGGAAGAACAAAGTCCCACTGTGTTCAGGGGCAGGTAGCACAAACGATGATTGTTCCCAGTGACACCTTTCCCTGCCTCCTCCACCCGTCTCCCAGCCCTCTGAGTGACTCACATCCCATTGGGGAAGACCCATGGGAGGAGGAGAACTTTTGTTTGTGGCCTCCCTGCTGACTTTGCCAACCAGGATGCCGGTGCTAAATTAGCATTGCTGGGTTGAGACTGCAGGGAATGGAGCTGAGGTCACAATGTTTCAGCCTGGAAACCAGATAACCCTGGGTTGCAGTGGTGCTTTGCCCACAGCTGCGTGAGGAGCCTTTTCTACTGCCCTGTGTCTGCCACGTCAGAGCAGCTCAGCACCACCAGAGGTGCTGAGCCCCTGTGATCCTTCTGTGGCCCATTAGGACCCCACTGCCTGCTACTAACTACAAAATCTCACAGAAACACAGAATATGCTGAGTTGGAAGGAACACGAGTATCATTGAGTCCAACCCTTAGCCCTGCACAGACCACCCCCAAGAGTCACACCATGTGCCTGAGAGTGTCATCCAAACGCTCCTTGAGCTCTGGCAGCCTTGGGGCTGTGCCCACTGCCCTGGGGAGCCTGTTCAGTGCCCAACCACCCTCTGGGGGAAGAACCTTTTTCTAATATTCAACCTAAACCTGTCCTGACACAATTTGAGGCCATTCCCTGGAATGCTATCACTGGTCCACGCAGAGAAGAGATCAGTGCCTGCCCCTCCTCTTCCCCTCACAAGGAAGTTGTAACTGCAGTGAGGTCTCCCCTCAGTCTCCTCCAGGCTGAACAGACCAAGTGCCCTCAGCTGCTACTCACACGGCTTCCCCTCAAGGCTCTTCACCATCTTCGTTGCCCTGCTTTGGATTCTCTTTAATGACTTCATATCTATGCTTTTATCACTTTATGCCCCATGTCGTTTCAAAAGCATCATCCCCTTCTGCTGGTGTGGCAGAGAGCAGGGTGGTCAAAGACATCCTGATTCACTGACCAGGACTGGCTGCCCGAGCCGTGGGCAGTGACCGTGGGAGCATTGCTGGTGCTCTGGAGCACAGACCTCACCAGGGGTGGCCGTGTGTGTGAACTGGCTTCACAGCTCAGCTCCAGCCAAAAATGGGCTGCTAACAATGACCCCACTGCAGGTCAGACCCAGTCTTGTTTGTACAGACAGGGAGAATCCACTGGTTGTGGCTTTCTTGGGAATCATTTGCAGTCCATGAGTAATGTGGACCACAAGATTAAAAAAAAAAAAAAATAAAAAGGGAGTCTTAAAAAAGAAAGGAGAAAAGACAGTGGGATCACTGTTTTCTGCTATGTGCTATGGACACCTTAAACAACACCATTACCAAAAGTCTCTGTTGAAATGAGCTCTACCAGGAAATAGAAAGCCTGGTGAAAAATTATGTCTATAGATCCTTCTCTTTCAGGATCATCACCATTTGCATGGGTTTCATCAGAAAAATTTGAGGTGGTGGTGACTGCAGTCTGTGACAAACCTTTCCCCTCTTATTCAAACAGGTTCAAGCACTGTCAGTAGTTGGGAAACTGCATCATAACTGGATGCAGTTCTTAACATCTTAGCTACCCCCTGTCTGAAATGTACATTATTTAGGCTAAGGAATGTGCATTGTATATCCTATATTATATATCCTTTATCATAATTTTCTCTGTGGTTCGTATTGACGGACTCAGACCCAGAAATTTAGGTTTTGATTCCTGGCCCCTTCCTTAGACTTCCTGTATGACCTTGGGAAAGTGTCCTTATGCTTCCATTTATCACTCAGTACTTTGGGAAAAGGAAATAAGAGCACAGGATACTCTTTTGTGGGATGCTAAAGCTTATTGCCAAAATTTGAATGAGAAAAAATGCCGATCACTTCCACAGCTGATGAAAGAGCAGAGGGATGCCATGAAGCATGTTCAAAACTTTAATAATTCCCAGTGGTTCTAAAGATATTTTGGTTTTCTCACCACTAGTCAGCCTTCCTCTGCCATTTGTTCCTGGTGTCTTCCAACAATTCCTTGTGCAGTGCTCATCGCATTGTCTTCATCTGGTGCCAGCTGAAAAATGCAGTCATAATAAAGATATTTTATTTCAAAGCTTCACTCTCTGCTCATGGCCAGAATGTCTGAGTATCTTCCACTGTGTTTCTGCTAATAATAATAATAATAATAATAATAATAATAATAATAATAATAATAATAAAAGGCAATTTGAAGGAGTGTCCTCAGCTTGTGTTCAGTCTAAGCTCTGCTTATTTGAGATGGCTTAGGGAGGAGAGAGGATTTTATTAATTGGATTCCACAGGTCAAGGTGTGTTGTTGGCAACACCTGCCCCATGGGCTTGACACAGAGTGGGCTCAGGGGTCTTCAACCCCACTGGCACAACATGTGATGGTGACAGTTCCCTGTGATGTGGCTGTGGCTTCCGCTTCCCGTCCTCCCCCCTTGGTGGGAGTGTGGCCAGGCCACCACTGCAGGCAGCATCACCATTCAACAGAACAATAAAGTCTGGGCTCCTATTCCCGAAGGGAAAACGTAAATTGTAAGATCTTTCCTAAAAATATGGATTATGAAAGTGCATCCATTTCTATTGTTTTGGTGAAACGTTGTGTTAACTGAGCTTAATCAAACGCACATTATTTGTCTCCGTGGATGAAATTCTCTGGCCTGTGTTACCCAGGTCAAAGCAGATGATCTAATGGTCCCTTTGGGCTTAAAATTCCCTGAAACAATGAAACATGGGTTTCATTAATGGATCTAGACATTTGGAATAATGAAGTATGAACTACACATATCCTTATAATAGGTCTTTCAGATTCCTATGGCATTTGTCCATCTTTTTGCCAGACTGCAGTTTGTGGAGTGAGGCAGGGCCCTGATCTCTCTCCCTTGGGAACAAACTTCTGACCCAGCTTTGTCTATTGAAAGGCAGATGTCTGCACTTAAGGGTTGGACTTGTGGCCCCTTGCAACTCAGAATATTCTGGGATTCTGGGATTCTGTAATTGTGACCTTCCAGTACCTGAAGAGAGTCTACAAAAAGATGGAGAGGGACTTTTTACAGGGACCTGGAGTGCCAGGGCAAGGGGGAATGGCTTCTCCCCCATTGGCAGAAAGCAAGTTTTTGATTAGATATTAGGAAGAAATTCTTCCCTGTGAGCATAGTGAGGCCCTGGCACAGGTTGCCTAGAGAAGCTGTGGATGCCCGTGTTCAAGGCCAGGTTGGATGGGGCTTGGAGCAACCTGGTCTGGTAAAAGATGCCCCTGCCCTAGAAGATCTTTAAGGTCCCTTCCAACCCAGGCCATTCTATGGCAATTCCAGGATAAGATGATTCCTGAAAATACAATCCCTAGGTATCTACTTGCATCCAATGAAGCATTGCTGGCTTGTTCCACTTCCATAATTCCATGGAACAAGACCCTTTGTGCTTCTCTTGGTTCATCACTGAAGGGGGGAAGGAGAAGAGAAAGCAATTACAACTTGGCAGACATGGGGTTAAGGGTGAAGACATTCAGCAGTGAATGCCACCAGCAACCGATGGCACCAGGGGACACTGCAGCCATCACCTCAGAACAGCCACATTCCCATGAACCAAACTTCTCTCTCCAATTCCATCCCTTCCTGACCTCCTTGCTTAATGCCTGTGGATGTGCACAGCCATTGTGGAGAGGGTTCTAGCCTCTGGGAGTCATCTAATTTGTGTGAAAGACCAAGGGGAAAAAAAAAAAAGGCTGCAGAAGGATCTCATTGCACAAACCAGCCCCCCTGCCTGGCCCAGGGCAGGCAGTGATTACAGACAATACCTTCCGTATTTCTCAGGGGGAAGTGATATATCCTTCCCAAGGCAGGCCCATGACAGCTGTCATGCTTTGTGGCTGCACTGGGTATGTGGTGATGTCATTTCAGAGAAGGAATCAAAGATTGGCTTCAGTTTGAGGAGCTTCAGTTGTTTTGGTGTTTTTCAAACTTGGTCTTCATTTACATTTTTTTTTTTTTTTTAACATTCAAAATTCACACAGAGACGTTTCCAAACCAAATCTCTCTCCAAGAGCCTTCCCTCCCTGTTCCCTCTCTCCCTGTTGTCCCGTGCTGGCGCCGGGCACTGGATCCTTACTGGGAAATGGGGAGGTCACACGGTTTACTGTCAGCCACAGAGACCTCTTTGGCCACTGTGTGAATCACTCTGGTGAGAGTCTCATTTTCTGCACCACCTCCTGAAATGTCAGAGAAAAATAAAACCCACTGTGTGACTGTAATGAGGCATATTCTGGTCCTGTTTATTTTGTAGGCAAACAGCCACTACCAGCAAGCAGCGTTAGCTATAGGTTCCAAAAAAACCTCCTTTACCAAGGATATTGTATGTGAAGGGGAACTGCCAAATTCTCCAGGTTGGAATGTCTTTTTTTTTTTCCAGGGCATGGGCTTTTCTGGCACATCTTGAGCAATCCAGAGTCAGATGGCAACCAAGTGACTGATACAGAGACCTCGTGCCAACGAGATGAATGTCACCACTGCAAGAGGGGATGTAAGATGAGTCCTGAATCTCTGCCCTGCTCCCAAAAGTCATTAATCTTCTCCTGAAGGAGGAACCATCCTCATCTTGGCCTGGTGCCCAAGCCCAATCTGGCTTATCACTCAGCCAGGCTGGTCAGTCAACACCGGGAGTTTCCATCTCCGAGGATGGGCTGCAGGAAGCCAAAACCTGTCACTTCTTTCCTCTGCCTCATTAGATCCTGCCTTTCACAGGATGCTGAAATCAAGGTCCCATGTGTTCAGGGACAGATAAATGGCTTCACAGCACCAAATAATGGAAATTTTAACACAAGGGCCTGTCTGTGGGTCTGATGTTTTCACACTCACCGGTAAAACTTTACAAGGCGGTAAATTAAGAGAAAGTTTTACAAAAAAGTACCAATTAACTTCTTAAAAGGGCTCTTGAGTGCAAGTCTGTCATCATGAGCATGGTTTGCTGGGCCTCAACATTATGGTCTTAATATTAGGAAGAGCTTGGGATGGGGATAGCAGGAGTGCTGTAAAAGGAAGGTATCTCCTACCTCAACCGTGTGGGCTGGAGAGCTTTGGCAAACATATTGCTGTAGTTCAGGGCCCAACTTGTTATAGTTTAGCCACCAAAGCCCACCTGCAGCCTTCAAACTGAAATCAACCTGATCTCCAAAAAAATGAACACCCCTGAGTAGTTTTATTAAAGTTTTGTACGACAAGGCTGAGAAGGTTTAGGTGGATTCATCTTCACCAGTTGATGAAGCATTTGACCCCAAATTAAATGATGTGAGAATACCAGGGCTGAGCAAAGCATCTATGCCAGAGCTATGTTTCTGGCTGTGGAAATGTATAAGAAAAATATATTTAAAAATGTATAAATACAGTGAAAATGTGTAATGCTACCTCTCTAAATCCTCTCACAGCCTCCAAAATTATTGCTTGCATCGAGTGATTATGTGTTTTTGGGAACTTTAATCTCCTTCTGTCAGCCTGATCTTGGCAGCATAGGAGGTACTTTGGTCCCTGTGATTTCGGTGATCCTGTGCTGTCCCCCAGCTATCAGGAGCAGAGATCTCCTCTGTGGTCTCTCGCCGTTCCGTGAGATCATCGACACATTTGCACTTATGTTCCCAGATTACTAAAACATAGTCCTACCTTAATCAGCAAAGTGTCAGTTCTCACACTTGGGAATGACAATTGCAGTGGTAATTTTAAAGGTATTTCTCATCTGCGAGAAGCCAAGATATTTTTAAAATAACGACATCAAGGGAATATTTGGTTTAAAAATTTTAGCAGAAGGGGATGGCTATTTGTGCACTTTATGTTTCCTTTTAACTTCAGGTCCTTTTTCTGCTCTTTCAGGCAGAGTTTTCTGTGTAAGCAGTTGCTGTGTAACTCCTTTTCCTCTTCCCTGTAAATGCTGGGTACCTTATGCAGCAAGAAGCCACAATTGGGAATGCATTCAGAGACCATTAGTACAGGAAGTCAGGTCAAATCCAAAGAAACCATGAACCAGTAAGTTTGAAAACACCGTATGAATGGCCTTTTCATACCGCTGCTTTCAGGTGGAGTTTGTTTTTGGATTAAAGGAGTTTATTCAGGTATTCACAAATATCCCAGCTCTCTGAACTGGCTGGAATGTGGAAACCTCCAAGTCATAATCAATTGCCGTAAAAGGGATTGGCGTGTTCTAACTAGGGAATAGAGGGATGAAAGAGTCATAATTAGGTGACACGCCTTCAAAACGGGATGAAAGACCGAAAACATCCTCAAAGACGCAAGAAAATATGAAAATCTCAAATCACCTCTTTCTTTATTTGCAATCAGGACGTTCCAAGTAGGTTGGTTTCAGATGTTTTGTATGTACCGAAATCCCACATAATTTTTTTTTCTCCCCATTGCCTTCTTGGCTGGGAATTAAAAAAAAAAAAAAGGCACAACACAACTAAAATGTGACAGGGCCCTGTTCTCTCCCATTACAGAGGCTGCAGAAACTGCATTCTGAGCAATATAAAAATGCTCAGAGTGGAAGTTTGGACGGTTGAGGTGTGATGCCATTGAAAATACTGTCTTTGGCAAGGTGATGCTTGGAGGTACATCCACAGGTTTTCCTTTTGGATACATGAAAGAAGGAAGCTGCTGACCTGAGTTCAGCGAAAGCAGGACTAGAAATCAGAGAAGGAAACTAGAGTAGTTATCACCACCGGAGTCAAATATGGATGGAAAAGATCCTCGGGGGAGGAGAAATACTGTGCAGCATTTTTTTTCCCTCTAGGAGATGCATAGGGATTATATCCTTCCTACCCACCTTCTTGAGCTTCCAGGACTGGCACCTTTTTGTGATCTGCAGGTGATGACCTTGATCTGGTTCAACAAAGACCTCGACATTTCCAGCACAAACTGCCTCTGGCTGTTTTCAGGGATAACCCAGGTTGTGTGTGCCAAGTGCATTGGAGATGCAATTTGCATCAGAGATGTTAATTATTGTCCCTGTGAAGCAGCTGAAAATGTGGATTTAGAGCACACTTTCATAGTTGTGAACTAAACACAAAGTCAGGCGTTAGGATCAGCTTATTTCAAGTTTCAGCTGCTTTGTGTTGTTGTTAATTGGAGGCCATTGTCTCCCAGCTCAGTGTTAAAGGAAATAGAGGGTTATTGGGAACTGGCAAGTTTTCTGGAAATAAGTGAAACCTTCTTCCTTTCTCATACTGAGCCCACACTGTATGGTACAGCCATAAACACCCGTTATAAACAGCAAATATACGAGAGGAAAATCCACATTTTATACATCCTGAAGCACTTGAACCTCTGAGTTCTCTGTATTTAGAGAAGCATTTGGTATAGCCTCAGACATCCTTCAAAATAAAATCTACTCCCATTCCCATTACGTAGTGGTAAGTATTTGACACTTACTAACTAGTGCCTTAACTACCTTTTTTTCCTTCCCACTGTGGTCCTTCCCATCCCACATGGCACACACATGCTGCTAGACCTCCTCCTTTTAAAACACACAAAGTGTCCTTTTCCCCTCCCACAGGTGCACAGACATGGCAGGACCGGAGGATTCAAGCACGGCCTTGAAATTTGTTTTCAATAAGGACTGATACTGGCAAGAAAGCAATATTTGAAATGATATTATTGCTGAAATTACAAGAGCAGGGTAGGATGTGTGCATATTTATGCAGTGTTTTCACTTTGACCAACATGCTGACCCAAATTCCATTTTGGTTCTCATATCAACAATTGTTGGGTGCAGCCAGCCAACATTTTTTGATGGAGCAATTTTCTACCCACATTGGAATGCTGTCTAAATTATATAAGAAATGCAGGAATTTGGGATAAATTTACTGCCTCCAAAAAGGTGAGATATCAAATTTTGGCATTCCCACTTCTTTTTAATAATGGCAAGTAATTTTACTTTTGCGCCACAGAAACATTTAATTTTGATTTTTCTTCCTTTGACTCATTTGGGTCAACCAGTCCATTATGTTTAATAGCATATTATTTTTACATTATGTTACATGTTCTCTGGGCCAAAGCTGGCACACAGGGTGGAAACTTGTCTCTTCCACTTCTCTCCATCCTTTGCGGTGGTTTCCATTAGCTCCATGCTGCTGAAACCAACTCTGCTGCTCCCTTTGCTTGGGCTTTTCCAAAGATTTCTCTTGGAGATGCTCTGCTGCACATTTCCAAGGCTGTTGTGTCCAGTTGGGCAGAAGCCAAGTGCAGCAATGGCAGCTGGTTCCTGAGGTGGATGTTTAATATTGCCTCCATGAAGATGCTCAATGCTCCCCCTCCTGGTTTCACCGCTGGAGCTGAGCTGACCATAGACTCTTTGGCCAGAGTTTGTCCCCCAGCACTGTCACAAGCCCTCTCCTTGTGTAGGGTCTTACTTGAGCTCTGCTTCAGTGCCTAATATTTATCTGGCAGCTCACTCCAATTTTACCAGTAGATTTTTAGTGCTTGCTGTGGGAATCGTGTTGTCCAGCGTGCCTGTCCCCGAAATATTTAGATATCCAGAAAAAAAGCTGGAAGAGGACAAAACCTCAAATCTCTTTGCTGGTGATGAAATCTTTCCATACTCTGCCCTGACCTCCTTACAGTCTTTTCCTCCTTCTTTTTTTTTTTTTTTTTGGAAAGCATCTAGTTTTCTGCCTAACCTCTGAGTGACTTGCCAGCTCTCCCAGTCCCGTATATTAACCACTGAGAGAATAGCTGTGTTGAAAAGTCTAAGCTTTATTCTGAGGCTGCTCCTTTCTGAATTTCATCCCTTGCTAAGTTTAGGAAATGCCACGATCAGCCTTTCCAGCCTTGCTGTCACCTCCTTCTCGGGTCAGTCGGCCAATACTGCTCTGCCCAGGGAGGTGCGTGTTGGCATTTCCTGCTGCACAGGAAACTCTTCTTATTTCTGAAGCTCTTTTGCTCTCCCAGGAGCTCCAGTTTTGGGAGTTGTCGCCACATTCTGGGGAACTTCGATTCTATAACATTCTATAAATGGTCAGGTTGTACAAAGAATGTATTCAAGATAAAAAACCCCCGTGCTTAAATAGCAGCTTAGGTTGGATTAGGGAATACGTGATGGAAAACAAAGACGTGCATTTTGTCTCAGAAGGAAATAAAAATAAATTTGTGCCACGGCTGCCTGTGCATTGAGATCTCTTTAATGCTCTTGGATTTTGCACGCTGCTGGTGGCTGTGCAAGTCCTTGAAAGTAAAGGTTGAGACTGTGCTCATTTTAAGAGGAACTGGCAGAAACGGCAATTTACTTGCTACAAGAAAGAGAAAAACAGAAAATAAAATTAAAGAAAAAGTTTATGATGTTGAGCAGGGGGGTAACATCATCTTCCGTCTGCTCACGATGCCCACAGAGGGGTTTGCAAGGGTTAAAAAGGAAGTGGTGGCTCAGAGCTCTGGAGTTTCTGGAAACCAAACTGGAGTAAATGTGCTGGAAACTGCTCTGAATAACGATTATATTTGCTGCTCTGGAGTATTTGTTGTGCTTCCTTAGGCCTCTGGAGAAGACGATTCTCATTTTGGGGTGTTGCCAGACAAGCACCTCCTTTCTCTGCTGTAAAAATCACTTTGAGAACAGAAAACTGATTTGTTTTCCCACTATTCGTAGAAATTTTCTTAAGTTGTGTGGAATTAGTAAAAGACCTGTTCTGACACTTATTCCAACATCATTCTTTGAGATTAGATTTTACTGAGCAAGGAAGGATGGTTGTGATTCGAATATTCCGAGAATCTCACCTTGCTGCTCTAATGGGCTTTATTTGGAAATGTGAGGAATGAAGAAAAGGAGGGTCACAAAATGGGAGGGAAAATGATCTAATATGGGGTTACCAACAGGTTTAAAACATGTTCATGGGGCTCCTGTGGTAATCACAGGGGAAAAAAAAAAGGCAAAAATGCTCTAAACCACTTAAAGTGAGAAGAGAAAATGGATATGTTATAATTAAGGGTCAATCAGACCTCTGGAGCTGAATAAAAAGAATGCAAGGAGATGAAGAGATAAGACAAGAAGTGGTTATACCTCTCCTTGATGACAGACACACTCACTGCTGAGGGAGAGTAAGGGGTATATTGACTGAAAATAGTTTCATTTGGGTGACATGATCCTCTCTTCTCTACCTTTTCTAAACCTTGGATATTGCAATGGAGCTCCCCATCTCTCTGTCATTTCATCTTAAGAAATCATGACCAGCCTCAAAAACTGGGACTTGGGGAATGTTTGCTGGTGGAGTAGGGAATGCATCATGACCAGTGCTGATGCCACCTAAATGAATCCCAGAATGGTTCGAGTTGGAAGGGATTTTAAAACTTGTCTTGTTCCATCCCCTGCCATGTGCAGAGACACCTTCCACTAGCCCAGGTTGCTCCAAGTCCCTTCCATCCTGGCCTTGGATGCTTCCAGGGATGGGGTAGCCACAGCTTCTCTGTGTAACCTGTACCAGGTCCTCTCCACCCTCACAGTACATGGGGTGCAAAGTCTGCAGGCTAAAGGACACCTCAAACATCTTCCAAAGAGCTGATTAAGCAGGTGTTGCATCCCTGAGGGTGGAAGGAAGAAGCAGTTTGGTTAAGGCAATATTACCCCCTACTCAACATCAGCAAAGGGTGCACCCACTTCTTGTGTGACGGGAGCCGTGTCCTTCCTTGCTCTAGACATAAATTTGTGGCACAGCTGGAGCATTTGGGTGTACCTACAGAGCAGGAGACACCTATAATGTGAAAATGGTGAGGTGGGCACCTACAGAGCCATTGTGCATTCAAACCTATGTTAGCTGGGCAGACTGAATAACTACACGCATTGATATGGGGAACCAGCTCTGCAGGCAGGGTTTTGCTTTTAATGCAGACCAATGGCTTCCTGTTTTGGAAATCTTGCCTCTTCAGTGCACAAATGCATAGTTTTGTATGTGCATAATTTGTGGCTGTAATTTTAGAGGCTCATTAAATAACTTGGCTGTGGAAATCAAATTGCCTTTCATCAAAATCCAGCAAGAGCTGAACTAGTTCTGTCCATCACAGCAGCCCTTCTGGTCTTCGTTACATGGCTCAAAAGTACAAATGCAAATGGGGCTGCAGATCTGTAGCACAGGAGGGAGAAAAAGGGAGTTTGGAAGAAGGAATGATGCTGGCAGCAGCATTTCAATAGCAAGCTGGTCCTCTGAGGAGAAATGAGAGCTGCTCTGTTTTTCTGCCCGGGCAAGAAAGCAAAAGAAAGTCCTGAGCGACGGGTTTGGATGGTGCTGCCCAAGCCCATCTGACACGTACAGGAACCCCATGGTGCCCTGCACTACTCAGCGGACCTTCTGCCACTGGTAGTCAACAAATCCAAGTCTGGGATATGAGGACTAAAACCCTGCTGGTACTATCATACCATTTCTTTCCACCCTGAGTAAGTGCAGTGGACTTTTCTGGCGGGAGGTACCAGGCTTGATGCCATTTCTGGGATTGCTCTATTCGTGTTGGAGAACAGTATGAAATAACTCACTTACAAGCTTGTAAAGTCCAGATTTATTATCAGTGTAACCTTATAGGAATGAGAATGAGAAACGAGTGCAGGTGAAGAATGAGATGGGGAGAGGCAGATGCTCTTTGATGTTCTACAACATTATCTAAAGTTGAGTGGAGATTTTTTTCGAGTTTTATTTTAATCTTCATCCAGAAGTATTACCACAATACCTCTTTTTAGTGAGGTTCACACTGAAATGAAAAGAACTACAACACAAGAATGGAAATCTGCTTTCTGCTGTAGCGGTGTTGTTTGGTTTGTACCCTGAATTCTTTCAGTTGACCAAAACCTCAGTCATTTTCTGGGACTTCATCTTTATTCTGCACAACCAACACAATCTCCTTCCCTCTAACAACCCTTATGCAATGATATTTACTTGGGTAGAGTGGGTTCAGAGCCGCAGTGAGAAAGAAGGAAAAACAAGAAGCGATTTCAAAAGGTCCAATGTCTAAAAGGAAAGTTTAAAACAGGGACACAAATAAAGAGATAAGACAGATGCTGTTTCCTGTGGAAGGGGAGACTGCTCTTTGGCAGCTGATGAAGAAGAGGTGGGATTCCCCCTTCCTCTGATCCCTTCCATTTGGGGTTTCAGGTGTCTTCTTCAGAAACCCAAAGGTCACGCAGGGGACAACCCGCTCACCAGAAGGGCCATCAGGCTGCCAACGTGTCAGTGATTCAAAGACCACTGACAGAGATAAGAATGCAGGAGAGGTGTAACTTAAGTGTCATCTTATAGCTACTGGGAGCTCAGATACACTTCAAAGGCAGGCGGCCGAGCAGCGGCTGCTCCGAGAGCAGGAGCCAAACAGGCCGGTTTGAAAGCGTGATTATGACTTATCGTATTCCACCAGGAACGTGTGAAAATGGGCAGGAGGGACTCTCACCCAGCAAAGTAGTGATTTAAAGACACGCTTTTCCTCCACCAGTGACTGCCCTACTGGTAAAGTTCCTTTATTAACAGAGCAGCCTTGAGGACTTGAAGAGATGTCGCACTCACCGAGGCGTGGACAGGCTGCTCTGCTCTGCACCAGCCCCATGTGAAAGGACGAAATGCAGCACAGGAGGTTATCAAGACATATCCAAGGTGGAAAGGGGCTTACCAGGGTGCCTTCTTCCATTAATACCAATTGGTCTGAACAGAATAATTTCATGTTTCCCTGATGAAAGTTTGCAGCTGAAGCCATTACGGAAGTGCAGAACAGGAGAGCTTGTTCAGCGTGGTGGCAAGTCACCAGCCAGGAACAATATCTCCTGTTAGCACATGCCCAAAAACTCTTAATTTCTTCCTGTTTTTTATTTTTTTTCCCCTCAATTTTTTATTTTGTATGTGCCAGCTCCATCCCTCAGCATCTCCATGCTAGCCCCTGGACTTTTCAAAATAGCAAAGGAAGCAGAAATGACTCCAAGCTTTTATCTGTGCTTTCAAAAGAATGCAAATGAGGAAACTCAACCTCAAAAGCTCAGGCTGGAAAGAGCATCCTCCCCATTGCAAAACATTTCACCTTTAATATATTCGAACCAGCCTATGAGACCATTTTTCTTGCCAAGACAACTTTTCCTCATTAACTGTTGTGTTCCAGGAACCTCTTGGCTTATTCTGAACTTTTCAGCACTGAAGTAGAATACAAAATGTCCAGATCATATAGATGAGAAATTAAATCACATTTCAATAGCTTGGCAGATGTTAAATTCTGATAAGGAGGAAAATCCCCTGAAAGAAACGCCACTGCAGCAGGGATTTTTGAAAGCAACCTGCAAAGGGAAAATCCTAATGAAGATTGAATAAACTTAAATATCTGTCCCTCCCATCCCTTGACTCCCATGGAATGTGTAAGCCCCATACTAATGCTGACCACCATTGATTTTAACTCACATTGATGCTTGTGGGTGTGAAGTGTGACTGTGATTAGCTGTCCCTGAGATCTTCAGCTTTCGTAAACAAATCTAGATGTGATTGCTAATTATCATTGTAGAATCATTAAGGTTGGAAAATACCCTCAAGATCAAGTCAAAAAATACATCCTGGAACTTGGGCACATACCTGATTGTGGTGGCGGGACTGAGATTGAACCTGGACTTCTCATCAGCTTCTCTTCAAGTGGGCTAAGAAAATGCAGCAGAAACACTCTTCCTATTTTGTTAATAATGATTTATTCCCATTGGCACCCATATGTCTTCTGATGTCTCTCTTTATTGTAGCACAAGAGGAGAGCTGTGGGAGGAAAGCATTGAAAAAAACAATCTCTAAAACCTGACTTCTCACTCCATACTGAGATAGATACTTCCATAAGTTGCCTACATCTCTGTACATGTTTTTATTAAATGTCTATATGCTGATGTAGAAATACAGCTTTGACAGGCCAGACCTAAAAATTTTAGGCAAAGCCTCTCCATACCTCAGTTTCCTCACCTGCAAAAATGGGGCAAGAAACAGAATTTGTTGAGGGACAGGTGCCATGGAAATGCCTTTGCTAAAGGGCTGGGGTTTATGCTGGTGGCTGAAGTGTCCGTGCTGTGGAGGAGGGAGACTTTAAACTGGGATAGGGCAGGAAGCTGTGGGAAGCCTGAGTTTAATCTGCTCCGTCTGTGAGTCAGAGTCCTAAATCTTCACATCATCTGAGGCTTTTGCGCTGCTGCCACGTTGGCTACGGCCAGGCAGCTTTCAGCTTTGCCCAACTTCATTTTTGTCAAGGCCAGTTTTCATCTTTTTCACATAGACTAATGGGATAAAAGTGCTTGGTGTTGCTTCATCCTTTCCCAGAGAGGTTCACCGGCACCCAGTGTGAGCTGAGCTGGCTGGATCTCTGTTTCCATCTAGACAGCTCTTGTCGAGGAAAAGACAAAGAGAGAGTTTGTTTAAAGTGGAGCAACACATAAACAAAGTCCATGTAAGTAGGGGAATAAAAATGCCACAGCCAACTTGCTCTCGCTCACTCGCAGCCTTTGCATTCGCCTCATTTTTTAATCTAATTTTGCAACTGTAAAAATGTGGTGGAAATGAGAATCTGGCAAGAAGCACAGGCTGAGTCCCTCAGATAGGGAGCTGAGAATGTCTGCCACGATTAGACCTCTATAAATCTCAGCGTGTCTCTCCTAATTACTCCAACAGGAAAGCATTTAATTATGTAACCAGGATCCCCTGTTTGACACAGGCACACACGGACCCCGAGCACTAACCTTAACCTGGTTATCTCGCTTTGTTTCTGGACTAGTTAAATATAGACACAGACAGACGGATCCGTCTGCGCAAACACAGAACCCGCTGTGTGGGAAAGTAACCTGGGGGTGAACCTGTACTATCGCCTGCAATGAGCTGGAGCTGGGTTTTACACCCTCTTTCTTCCTGAGCAGATGCAATTTGTTAGTTTGATGTTGTTTAGTCGACCAATTTTTGCCTTATTCAGGCCCGGGTGTGATTTATTTCTCAGGGGTGTCGCTGAGTTCATGCCACTCCTTTCTTCTGTAGATTTATCCTGCCTCAATGCAGCTTTTTTTTTTTTTTTTTTTTTTTTTTTTTTTTTTTTTTTTTTTTTTTTTTTTTTTTTTTTTTTTTTTTTTTTTTTTTTTTTTTTTTTTTTTTTTTTTTTTTTTTTTTTTTTTTTTTTTTTTTTTTTTTTTTTTTTTTTTTTTTTTTTTTTTTTTTTTTTTTTTTAGGGGATATTAGGTGGCAATAAATCAACATGAGAAGCAAAAAACCTCTTTTTGGCCTTGATTATAGCCCTGATCCCAACTAAATGTGGCCAAGAAACAACTGGACTTGGCACTCAGTGCTCTGGTCCAGTTGACAAGGAGGTGATTGGTCATAGGTTGGACTCAAAGATCTTGGAGGTCTTTTCCAACCTCAATGATTCTGTGGTCACACTGATCATCTCAGTTTAACCTTCTGCATTTTAAGGGTTTTCCAGGGAGAAAAAAGCATCATGTCAGCCTTGGGTACTAAGTCCTCAGTGCCACCTGGATTGCCCCTAAATGTCCTTGTCTTGGGCTATATTGCTGGCTCAGATATCAGAGAATCATAAAAACACTGAGGTTGCAAAAGACCTCCAAGATCATCAAGTCCAAATTTGTCTGAACAGCCCACTATCCTCCTGGGATCCCAGCTCTTCCTGGGTCTTTTATGGCTCTGATGAGAATCTGTTAAAAGTTTCCTGTTGACCCTGCATTCCAGCCCTGCAAATCCTTGTCCTCATGAGGAACCCAGTCACCTCACCTTAGTTTTTCCCTTAAAAGTTATTTCCATGGTGAAATATATTTGTCTGCATCTGCATAAAAATTAGTTTCACAACAGGAAAACCTTCTGTAAGGACTACTGCTCACTAAATTGGTTTGGTTTAGGGTTTTTTGGATCTGTTTCATGTTCCTCATATTCACCCATTTATAGGACACCCTGACAGATATGGTGTAGAAGGTATATAGCCCAAATTTTTAAGATGGCATATATGAAACAATTTTTTGAATGGTGATTAGTGACATAAAAGTAATAGTGCAGCAGGAAAAAAAGTAAAAGTGCAGCAGGAATAGTGCAAAAGGAAACTCTGTCAGTCCAGTGTCTTGTGCATCCTCTCCTCTCCTTCCCTGCTCTCCCTCCCTGCAGCCCCACACACATCTGTTTCCCCATCCAGAGCCCGTGCCAATGGAGGATACAACTATCAGTTGTATTTGATCACAAGGGTAACTTCTTGAAATTGTTACTACTTTTTTAAATTAACAAAGCAAACAGTGAAAATCGGAGGGTTTGGCAGAGGACAGAAAAACCACATCTCTCTACTCTTAGTTACATGTCATAACAAAACACTGGGCCAGATAATTAAGAAAGTTTCTAAAAATGTCCCCACGATAGTTGCCAGGGTATCTGTCTCTCTGAGCATACACATGAGCATATCTGCAGGAGTTGCTGTAGTGCTTTATTTTGAAATAAACAGATTTACTGCTTTATAATCCAATGCACCAGCAACAAATGCTGCCTTTCCTCCTAAGGAAAACAAGGTTTTCTTTTCTTTAGGCGATGAGAAACTACTGTAAATGTATACAGAGACACAAAAGAAGGTGTAAGAAGGTATCTTCTCCCTTTTGAATGTGTTTCGTGTGACACCTGGGTGGGTTTACCTGGTTGCAGACAGTTGTGGAGGGGGTGAACAGCTCACCAGCCATCGGCTGAGCCACACTCACCCACAGGGCACTGCTGGCATGGCTGAGGATGCT
Organism: Empidonax traillii; assembly: GCF_003031625.1. Classification (NCBI taxonomy): domain Eukaryota; kingdom Metazoa; phylum Chordata; class Aves; order Passeriformes; family Tyrannidae; genus Empidonax; species Empidonax traillii. The sequence goes on from NW_020955206.1 coordinate 1,405,093, forward strand.
GCCAAGAAAGTAGTTTGACATAACTCAGGGTAGCCCAAGACCAGGAAAGAAGCTTGTAAAATTATATTCTCAGCTATTTTGCTTCTCCAAGTCTTGCAATTATTTACTCTTGTTTTTCTTCAGCGTTTCTACAGATGTATTGATTTTTCAGTGGAATTGCTGTCCTCCCTTCTCCATGATCCCTAACCCCACAGAAACACTGCTGTGTAACACACAGAGTATGTCTTTTAAAATCATTTTTAAATTCTTGGACAACGTCAAAAAAAAGGGAGAATCAATTAGAGAAAAAAACATGATATATCATATTATCCTTAGAACTGGAATTAAATCTCACTAAATATCACCCTTTATGGTGAGCTCGATGTGTCGTAACACGGCTGGCTTTCCAACAGCCAGCTAAGATCATCTCTTAGGAATTTATTATGAGTGCACTGTGCCCTGTAACATTTTTTATGTCAGGTTGTTAATGGCAGCAACCAGGATGTGTTGAACTTGCATTTGTATATGAAAGATTAATTTCTCACTGGTGTTTGCCACTCAGAAGGGGGGGAAATGAGTGTCATTATCCAATGCCATCAGCAAAACTGGTTTAGTGCATCCAAAGGACTGTGAGAGATAAGACAACAAACATTTATAAGGAAGTATTTTCCAGCTGGGAGGTGACATAAACTCTTACAGTTGTTTTTGGGAAAAGATATGCACAGCCCCCACGTTGTATTTTCAGTGCCCAGCACACATTTCCTTCTGATCCATCTTTCCATCTGTCTGCTCAGTTTAATTGCTCCGCCGTGGGTTTTATACTGTTTCTCACTGTATTATTTTAATGATCCTTTGACTGAGTCAGACTGGAAGAATCCCATAAACTTTAGTGACACTGTGGGTGATGTAGATGGGCACAAATCAGCATTCAGGCCTTGCTCACAATTCTTCCCGGGACTCCCAGGGGAAGACAAACAGTTCAAGACTTGACCTGCAAAACTCGGCGGCGGCTTGAGCCGAGTCCTACTAAACCAGGCATCCAGAAAGCACCACAGATAGCTCTTGTGGTCCAGCTTATAGATGGTTTCCAGCAGCTTTTCTAGCTTGACCACGACCATTCTTGCTTGAAAAGCATAAAACATCTCGGCCAGGTGCTGGTGCCAGGCAAGTCTGCAGAGCACACCGGAGACGGCAGCAGGAACACCAGGAGACAGGAGGGGAAGGACAGCCAGTTAAAACATGTTTTCAATCAGTTTGACTGTTCAGACGGGGACATGCACGTTACACAAATGGACTGAGCCAACCCAGAAATCAAAACACTTTGGGCAAGGGAGTGCAGGAAAGAAAAACAGTTTCACCTGCTGCTTTCTTTAGGCAAAAGTTGCTGACAGAGCAGCGTGTGGCACATTGGCAGGTAAAGGCAGAGCTCAGGGGCTGTTTTTTTGGGATGCTCCTGGCTAGCCATGGCGTTACATCAGCTCTCCCAGAATTAATGCAATAGCTGCTTGGCTCCAGAGGCACATGAGAGGCACTCCTCAGAGCCAGTATCATGTCAGCAGCACCCGCTGTGGTGCCCAGCATAGCTTCATTTCACAGATTTGTCTATCAGTTATAAGCAGCAAATCCAAAACATCTGCTTCTAATAATTTTTTTCCTCCAAATAACTAGAGATGCCTGAGAAGCTGGAGCCTCTGGAGTATGTGCTGGGTCTTGTGCAGGTGATGAGACAGGGTGGACCGAGAGCGGTCCTGGTGGTGCCAGATGTGGGAAGAAAGGTGGCAGCCCTCTGTGAGAGGGGATTTCTGGCTGGATGTCATGGGCAAAAGGAGGGGACATTACAATACTTCCCTGTCACTACAGCTTGTATAAGGCTCAACCTGGTGCAGTGTTTTGGGGAGGACCATTAGATGAGCAGAGATGTGGAGGGTGACACCAACTTTTGTGATTTCTGGTGGGATTTCAGTGCTAGGTCTGTGTTGACAAGTCCCTGCACTCGTGGCAGGACACAAAAATGCCTGCTGGGCAGAGACAATCACAGAATCATTTAGCTTGGAAAAGATCTTTGGGATCAGCAAGTCCAACCTGTGCCCGATCCCTGCCTTGTCACCCAGCCCAGAGCACTGAGTGCCATGTCCAGTCATTCCTTGGACACCTCCAGGGATGGGGACTCCACTCCCTCCCTGGGCAGCCCTTTCCAGTACTGCCTGGATTAGGCAATGGTTGGGAAGTGGTTTTGTGGCACTTGGTTTGGAGCTGAGGCACCTCAATAGCTGCAGAGCCATTGATCAAGGTTTAGACACGTCCTGGTGGGGATTTAGTGCTTAACTGCCAGTTAAACATGAAGGAGAAAAAAAAGGGCACAGTGCTGGTATTACACACGCTGGTGTAATTTTGCCAGCTCCTGTAGGGCTGATGTGCCTGGTTTATTCTGACACAGTTGAAATATAAGTCATGCTTATTACTTATGCATTTTTATTAGTAGTAATTTTGCTTCCCTCTCCCCCCCCCCTTAAAACTCGTCAGAAAGAGTAGAAAGAGAAAGATATAAGTAACACATTTTCAAATGTTCTTTCCTAGTGAATTACTTGGCCTGACATTGGAAATGAATTATTTTCCATTGTACCAGTGACCCCTGTTGTGTGTTCTATTAACACCACATGTTAAACTTTTATATTTTTAGTAAACCATGACCTTGTACATTCTCTGTCATTTCCCACTGGCATAAGTACAACACATGTGGTATGAAAGCTAACGGTTTTCATTTGTATACAGTACTTTTATATCTCAGGCTCGTATGAAAGCAACACAGGTCATGGTAATCAGGGCATCCGAGGATTTCACCGGCTACAAACAGTCACAACAAAGTGTATGTGTTTTCAGAAAACATATTTTTGGCATAATGCTTTCTTCTATGTTGTGCAAATCCAGATGAAAATGGGATCTTGAAAGGCTGTGTTAAATTTTTTGATCGTGCTAATCCAAACAACTGTCTCCAACACATGCACAAGCAGGAGGAAGTCTATAAAATGTCAGGTTTGGTCTAAATATCTGCAGAACAAATGTGGCTCAGGAACACGACCAAGTGTGCAGAACTCTCAAGATAAAAGATGATGTCACAGAGGTTCAGTATTTTATTTCATCAAATGGTAACATTGTTCTAGACATCTAAAAAATTATGGATGATTTATGAATACAGCCCAGGCTATGGAAGGAAGAATAATTCCTTCCAGTTGCCCAAATATTTCTTTTTATTTTACCCCCTCTTTTTCTTTTTATCTCTTTTTTTTTTGCAGTCTGGACTTTGTAGATGTGAGTTGTAGGTGCACTGGGGTGTGCTCTGAGCACATTCCTGCTCTCACACAGCAATGTGGCCACATGTGTAAACACTCACCTATACGGTCACTTGTGCTTTTGCACTGAAATCCAGCCTGTTCTGTAGGCAGTACTGATCCGTCTCTTTTTCTGGGCTGGTCCAGAGGGGTTTCTGAAACATTACTGCTTACAATAAGAACTCATGTCTTGGAGCAGTTTTCAGTGGTGGAGTCACATTGCAGGTCTCCATAACCCAAAACACAGGAGCAGTGAGTGAAATGGTAAAAAAAAAACCAAAACAAAACAAAACAAAAATGCGTGATTTCATAAAACCATAGAATCACAGAATCAGAGAATCACAGAATGGGTGGGGTTGGAAGGGACCTTAGTCATCATCTTGTTCCATCCCCCTGCCATGGGCAGGGACACCTTGCACTAGCCCAGGTTGCTCCAAGCTCTGTCTAACCGGGCCTTGAACACTTCCAGGGATGGGGCAGCCACAGCTTCTCTGGGAAACCTGTGCCAGGGCCTCACCACCTCATCATATTTACCTGTCATATGACAGCACTTGCTCCCCTCTTCCCTGCTGAACCTCAGTAGTTTTTCCAGCTGAATATCTCCTATTTGTGCCTTTGCCAAATGAGGGATATCAGGAGCTCCAAACACTTCCCAGTTGGCTCTGGCAACTTAACCAGACCTGGAGCTGTGCTCCTCCAGGACTCCACCTCCTGTTTGCTTCCCTGTGTTCACCACCCATACTTGTGTATTGGTGCCACCTCTCAGCACTCAAAATGCTCTTGGCCATTTTGGTGTAGAGGCCAGTTGATCCCTACATGCCATGATCCCTGCATTCCACGTCTCCAAGATGCTGTCTCAGACTTCCTAGCTGGCAGCTTCGCATTAAACATGACGTAATGGTGTTTGCGATGTCGCACCGCGTCTGCCAGGACAAACTCTCAGTTTTTGGCTGGGGACCAGCCAGGCTCAGATTTTATTTATGACAAATAATTGTTCTCTCAATGATCCCATAAAGATTCTGTTTTGTCTCCTCCTTGTACTATGATCATTGGGTAATGATAGGAGTGTTTCTAACATAGAAGCACAACCCGTGGTAGTAAAACCTTAAAACAAATTGCATTTGCACTCATCCTCTGTGATAAGGCTTTTTTTCTTTGATTTACCTTTTAGGATTTTACCCAGAGTGGGGTTTAAAGTTCTCCCACCACTCAAGTCAGAAAACAAACAGAATTCACCCTGTGCTGCATGCAGAGGAACAGGTAGGTGGAGAAAAAAATATATGAGGAAAATCATGATTGCTCAAAGAAACAGCTTCTGCCTGGTGCACAAGCACCTACAGCCACCCTGTGCAGCTGGGCTGGCCAGGGCAAGAGATGATTTTTAGCAGAAAAGTAGCTTGGGATTCCTTTATGCCTTATTCCTTTGTACCTTGAAGGTTTTTCCTTATCTACTCACAGACAGTGAAGCATGGCAAGGCTGTTCAGACACATGGTTTTGGTCTCAGGACTGCCCTGATTTTGGGGTGTTTCCCCTCCAAACCCTTTGCTGGGTTCATATTATTCTGCTGATTTAACAAGAAAATAACATCATTCTCCTGAGTCCTTTGCAGTCTTAGAAAGTCCATAACGGAAGAGGAGAATTTGATATACTGCTGCAGATTCTTTCATGGACCCCAGTTATAAATCTAAGATAAAATAAAAGCTAATAAATGAAGGGATTTCGGCATTTCTTCTGTATAATGACAAGCAAACAAAACCAACTCCATTTATCTAACAGACCAACTCCATTTATCTAACAGATTTGAAAGTGTGACTTGTCAGAGATGGAGGGAAATCTCCTGTCAGCAGAGATAGTGAGAAGGATGGAAGAGTGAATACAGCCAGGAAATGATGGAAGAATGAAGAGGAAGTGAAGCAGAGAGAAAAAAACCCCAACAAACCAAACTAAAGAGATTACAGAGAAAAAAAAAAAAAACTAAAAAAGAAAGAAAAAAAAAAGCGCCAAGGAGGAAATAGGAGACAGAACTGTGGCTGTGTATGAAATGTAGGATGTAGGAGACTCACCCCTCCAGGGCATATCTGTGTATGTAGGAGGGGTGATAAAATTTTTCATTTCTAACTACATACTGCAGGTTGTCTGTGCTTGAAGTTTGAAGCTGGGGAAAAAAAAAAAAAGAATAGAAAAAATAAATCATTGGTGATAAAACAAAAGACATGGATTAAAACTATAGGAAAGAACTGTTTATTAAAGGATGCTGGTCCAAGGGACTATAAAAATCCCTTTTAACCAGACCCAAAGACTGAGATGTTGTCTGCTACCTGTGCCAGGTCGATCAGGGCTTGTTATTTAGACTTAAAAGACAGCTCTGCTCTTGAGGGTCACTGGGAAAAGGCAGAAGGATGTGAAGATCTCTTTGCTGGGTCACCAAGTCCATTGTAGCCTTTCTGAAAGTCATTCCTGAAGCAAATCCACCTTTGGCCAACACAGATCCCAGGCTGCATCCATCAGCCACCTCAGCGTGGTCCTGGGAACTGATGATGATAACGGGCTCTCCCAGGGCAGGATCTAGAGTTTGTTGGAGAGAAGCTTCACTGAGGGCTTGTAAGCCAAGGGAGCCCTTTGTCTGGGGATTTTCACAACTTGGTGATGCCACTTGGGGTGGCAGATCCCTGCCCAGCGGATCACTCTGGAGCACTGGTGGGTGTTCTCCAAGGGCAATTCACTGGCTCGAGTGACACAAACCACACTGGGGCTTGATGAATACCAGAACATCAAGCCAGACAGACACTGGCTGGCTTTTCCACTGTTGCTCTCCCCCTGCTATTATTTATATACCGTTTCACTTGCTTACATGTAACTTAAAACCAGCCCTAAGTCAGCAGCCCAATCCAACCACGGGCCAATTAGCCTGGAGTAGCCCTCTCTTTCTTTCTTTCCCTCCTTCTCCCTCTCTCTCTCTTAGTTCCTGCAGGCAGGAATAAGGCTGGCTACTGTTAGGCATTCCCAGTTGTGGCTGAGCAAAGCCTGTGTGCCAGTTCAGTGGCTGAATATGCGCCCTGTTTACTTTTTCAGAGTGGCAATTTTCAAGGGGTTGGAACAGTTGTTAAAATTAGCGTAAAGAATTTAAGCCACAGAAAGGTCCTTTCACCTTATTCTTCAAAAAGCCTGTTGTTTCCCAGAACACCCGCCCCTTCCAACCCACCTGAAAGCCTCCATTTCCATCTGGGAATAAAAATCACAGTCCTCAGACCCCAGAGAGGCTCTTGGATAGGTTTTTGGTGGTACTGGGCTTGTTTCCATGTGTCTGAATGGCACCTGCCAGGTGAGAGAGCATCAAAAACCATCCCTTGGAATGCTGAGCAAACCCAGTCAAGCTGAAGAGCAATTGGAGGGAATGGTATGACTTGGTGCTGCTCCAAGAGGATGCCAAGAGGATAAGAAATCTCCACCTCACCATCCACATAAGTAAACATCCCCCTCAGCATTGATGGCTCTTGACATCCCAGGGTCTGTGCAGCATCAGGATGGAGGGAGGTGATGGTTTCTGACAGCTCAGCGTGACGGCTGCCCAGATCCCCTTCCCATGGGTGGAAAGAAATTGGGATTCCCTAACGATCTGGCAGCAGTAAAATGGGATTCTTTATAACCTCTCCAAGTCCTAGAGCCTTCCTCTCCTACCAGGATCTGTACCAGCCTCTCAGTGAGTCAGTGCTGTGGGCAGAGGGTTTCACTTTGAGTCAGGATCTTTGCTTTGTTTCGGAAAATGAACGGCAGATAAGGAGTCTGGATATGCAAAGATTTAGTTCAGTTACTCCAAAGCTGCTTATTTAAATTCAGGCCAAGGTCTCTTGAGTCAGCAAAACTCAGCGGGAGCTCTCATAAAAATAGGGTCTCTTTTGAAAATTCACATGCTTCCTGTTTGTGCAAACGCCGTGAGAACTGCCTTTCCCATGGCTTGTCTGTGCTGGAACCAGGAAATAGACGGGAATTTGGAAACAAGAAATAATTGCTAAAAAAAAAGAAAAAAAAAAAAAAGATGAAGGCAATCATATTTCTTTTTCCCTTTTGAGCTGAAAGAAAGTTTTGTGTAGCTTCTTGTCCCGTTTGTCAACTGTCCGTAACCAGGTTTGGACTGCATGATCCATGTTGGATTCGGTGATCCATGTGGGACCCTTCCAGCTCAGGATATTCTATATTCTGGGATGAATTGCTCCACCACAGCCTAATGTAAGCCAGTGCTGGAAATTGTGTTAATGGGTTGGAGCAACGTCATGCTAATGAGGTGTGTGACTGTCCATGAGTTTGGAGCTCATGGAGAGCAAATCCTGATGTGAGAGGGGATTCAACCCACTGCTGCCTGTAAATGTTGCACCAGCGGGTTCTGGTCCACAGCAGGCTCTGAGAACATGTTTGCAGGGCGTGAGCTTCACCCACTTGCTCAGGTATGGACACTGGAATGGGCAGCTCCCTTTGCTCATGCCCAGCTCCTGGATATCACAGAATCATGGAATCACTGCGGTTGGAAAAGACCTCTCAGACCACTGAGTCCAACCTGTGACCAATCCCTACCTTGTCAATCAAACCATGATGGCACTGAGTGTCATGTCCAGTCATTCCCTGAACACCCCCAGGGATGGTGAATTCAAACCTGCCCTGGTGAAACTTGAGGCCACTTCCCCTTGAAACCTGTCCATCCACCCACAGAAGAAGTTGACTTGTGCTGGCACTCATCACTTTAGGTAAACAGAAGATCTGCCCAGCCAGCATTTTTCTTTGCATTTAAAAACAAATTTTCCAAGGTTTTTAACAGCCTGGCAAAACCAGGGGAAAAAAGAAAACACCCTACAAGTGGGCTGGCTTTAAATTCAGGGAGGAGATTCTGATGTAAATCGCAAGTAATTCTGCTCAGCCCATTCAAGTTCTCCCAGATCTACTCGAGGATAATTGAAATCATTTGGCTATTTTTCCATCATCATGAATATCTAGACAATTTACTATCAAGTCTGAATAAATATATAAACCTCAGAACACTGAAATTATTAGGATGGGTCATTATTTATAAGGATTTTTGTTGTGTTTTCTTTATTTTTTCATTTCCACCATGGCCACATTCAATTTGGTGTTTCTTGGGCTACTCATTAAGGTCTGAGAACAAGAATTTTGACCAATATAAATTTATAGGATGAAAAGCACTTACATTTTGGCAGGATGACCTTGGGTAAATTATTAGCTGCTGTTGTCTTTTAGAGCATAGATAAAGAAAATATGTTCAGTTTCAAGTCCCAAGGCCTCTGACTAAGTCAGTTGTTATTTTTTTTTCTATACATTTATTCTTCCTGGATGTTTTCTAGAAACCATGTCATCAAGTGATTTTACAGACTATGTTTCTCTTTCAGATTCTTGGAGGAAATCCCCCAAAAGAATCATTGTTATACGGTAGGAATACACAAATTGTGACTTTCAAGACGTTAATTCCCACAGAGCTGTGATTTTTTGAGTCAGTGGGATTGCTCAGCCTCTTGCCAGAGGGGCTCAGCACCACCCAGACGCATCAGGTCACTCAGTACCTTCATTTTAAACTCCAGAGTGAGAAAGGACATTTCCCTTGGACACTTCAGGATACTTCTTTATGAAATAATACCTATTATAACAGTGTTTCCTTCCACCACTTTCCCATGCACGTAGAAAATAAAATCCCCAAAGGATTTCTAGGGAAAACATTAGGAAACAGAATAAAACCTAATCATGTGGGGTTTTTTGAGGACTAGAAACCTACAGGTTTTTGATATAGAAAGTATTTACTCTCACATCAAGCAGTTTTTTTCTAAAGTGGGACTGTCCCACTTTAGGGGACAGGGGGCAAAACATCCCCAGTGCTGCTGTGGCTCCATCAGGGTCATCGATTTTCCCAGTGACAGCGTTACCTGTGGCTCCTGCTTCACCCCAACCCCCCCCTCAGTACATCAGTCTCCTGCCTTTCTCCCCCGTGGGAGGATTCATTTATCTCCCCAAAGGTCTCACAGGGTCCAGAGCCCCAGAGGTTCCTCCCCCTGGGAATGGAGAAAGGATGGGATGGTGATGGATGCCCACCACGTCAGAGCTATTTAAGTGTCTGGTGAGGCACAACTTCACTTTGAAACAAATGGGCTGATACTGATGGGAGCTGGCACAGAGCCACTGCTGCTGCTCTCTAAGCCTGACTAGAAATCCTCTGCTCATTCCAGAGGGAGATCTCATGGATTTAGTCATCAGATCCACCTTCTTTCTGGGCTGAGTCGGGTTTATTTGGCAGATCTCTTTCTGGGACATCCCAATCCAACCTGAACCTGAGGTACTGCCTTGCCCAGATATCCATTCCTGGAGCACCTGCACGGGACTGGTGGATACAGCACAGGAATCCAGTGCTCTTCTGGAGCAACAGCTGGTGGCCAGATGTTGTGTCCCACAGTGCTTCAAATGCCCTGGGGACAATTTAATCTTATGCCACATGCATTTCTAGGACGCCCCCCCATCCTTCATGTCAGTTCTGCCTTTCTTTCCCGTTCTCGTCTCCCTGTATCCTGGCCTGACCTGGCCTCAGTGATCCATCCACACGGCTGAGCTTGATTTGACTCTCTGACAACAGACACAAAGTTTCTGCCCCTTCAACAGCAAATTCACTCTCAGTGAGCTGCACCCACTGAATTTGTCTGTGTGTGAGGATTCTTGGGGCTTTTCCCTTGCTTGTCTCCAAAATGCAAAATGAAGAAAATATTCTTGAGCCCTGTAATGCCCCTGGCACTGACATCTGTCCCTCTGCTTCCAGCAAAATATCCTATTTCCATCTTGATTTAAAGTCCACAACAGCCTGTGGAAAACCTTCCATCTAGGGACTCTCTGGGATTAGAAATCTCTAAAACGGGAATGAACTTTTCCAGGCTGTTTGCTGCATAAGGGTTCAATTCTGTTCCCATTTAGATCTCATGGGCAGCTGGATTAAATGGATATAATCACAGAGCACTGAGTCCTCAAGCAGGCAGAGACTGGCAAACCCCAAAAAAGTAAAGCTCTCATAGATAAATAAACAGATATGTTGCATATAAAGTCACTTTTTCTTTTCTACCCACTAGTTTTGGTGTTTTGTGGGTACCATCCTTTGAGAAAACACGGACATCTGAATCCAAAATGGACCCTGACAACGGAACTGAGGAAGGTTTGGAGACATTGACCTTCAAGGGAGGTCTGAAATTTTGGTAGCCCACTCCAGGACAGTACTTTTAATCTGCCCATTGGACCTGGAGCCCTTTAGTGAATACGAATCCACCAAAATCCTCATTTTTCTGACCTACTTTGCAAGGAAATCTTAGGGACAACCCAGATGCCCTCAAGACTTTGGATTACAGGTTTAAGGAAAGCAGAGAACTTAGATGTGGAGCTGCTTGTGGGAGAGAGTAAAAAAGGAGTGCAAATGTCTCCTTGGTAGTGGGAGATATTTTTCTCCTGTAACAAGTTCAATGCTGAAATCCTCCCCTGCAACACTGGTGGATTGGATCTGGGATACAACCCCTTATCTTAGCTCCCAAGATAAGAATAAACAATAAGGGCTGTGGAAAAAACACACATCAGTGACCATGAGTCTGCTAATCCATGCACTCAGAGGCACTGGGGGATCCCAGAAACATTGCTGAATGACACAGGGAAGGTCCTTTTTGGGTGCTGTTGGTGGTCCTGGCACATTGCAGGGGAATTCTCCTCATCCAGTTGATGCAAAACAGAATGAATTATTAATGAGGGCATCAGCCAGAATGATCCTGCAAAGCCTTTGAATTTAGAAATGCAAACATTTCTTATACATGGGCTCCCAAAGCAGCAGCTCCTCTACCATATTGCCTAAACCAATGGTATAAATGATAAAACTGTCTGGATTACAGAATGAGAGGAACCTTAATATCATACAATCAACCAACAGCATAACCTGGAAGTCTGCAAATCATTTTGATCTCCTTCAAATTGAGATCCTGTACTTTTGGTGCTTCAGGTGATTTTTTTAATTCTTTCCTGCTCATTTATCCTTTTACTCAAGGCATCACCCACAAGGCAAGGGGAGTTTTTCTCCTTGAATGGAGTCTTAAATAAACAGTATATCGGCTCTTAATGTAAAAGAACCAGAAAAGTAAGAATTGCAAACCAGCATTTCAGCAACACAAGACCCAAGCAGCTATTTGGTGATTCAAATCATCAAATTCTAAATATTAAAAAAAAAAAACAAAAACAAACCAACACAATCCCTACAATAATTTCAGTATCTTGGAGTGTGGAGCTGTTACAAATGCACTGAAGATTCTTTATATGTGCTGCCATCAGGTGTTTGGTTCTCTCTGTCAGAAACAAGCTTCAAGGTTTTTCCTTGTGAGTAAGGAAGGCTGAGGAGGCAACACTCATTGCAAAACCTCAGAGCTCTGATCATAATTTTACACTTCCAATAATCATATCACAGCCACAACTTCACAAAAGGGTGACACAGAAACAAGACATTTTTATCTACAAGTCAGTGAAAGCCTTTTAATAGGCAAAAATCCTTGAATATTTTACAGAGTATAAATGCAGCAGTGAGTTATTTCATTGCTGCAGTGCCAGCAAAGCCTGACAGGAGAGAAACTCCACAGCGATTATGATATTTTATTTTTCTTATATTATATGACAAATTATTATAATACATCTTTTATATATATTTATAATATTATATGATATTTCTGCCACACTTTGAAAGCAAGAGGAACTGAAAACACTGCTGAATAACTGTTATTTCTTAGGTGTTTAGAGAAATAATCATCTTTCACAATTTTCTCTCTTCCTAAATACTGTGGGAGCAATCCCTGAACTTTTTACTCAAACGGTAAAATTCCCACTGGAGGGCTGGGAGGCTTGAAAGGTTCAACCCTCTGTTTTTACAAGTGAACAAATGGCAGGAGTTTAAAAAAAAAAAAAAAAAAGAACCAGGAAAAAAAGAGGCAAGAAGAAAAAAAAACCCAACCATTTCAGGCTCTACTCTTTAAAGACAGTTATACGGGATTTACTTTCCTTCTTATCTTTCCCCACCACCACTTTTCAAAGCTGGGGTTAAGTTCAGAGGGAGGAATTTGGGACTTGGGGGCGTAGGTGACCACGGGCGACCCGGCCCTGGGGGTCTCTCAGGGCTGTGTCTGCCCAGCTGGTTGGTGTTACCGGGGCTGACAAAGCCATTATTCTCTGCGTGATTGCTGGGAACTTTACAAAGTGTGGGGAGCACCCCAAAATATCAATTCAGGAGCAAAAAAAAAAAAAAACAAAAAAACCAGCAAAAAAACCAGCTGACTGCAGGGTCAGCAGTTTTGGGCTCTTGCCTGGAACTCGCTGGGGGAAGGAGCACGTTATCAATAAATCCGCGTATCCAGAGGAGCCGCACGCAAAACCTCAGCACACTTTGAGCTGGCCACAGTGGAACATTCATTCTTAAAAGGAACTTAAGGAGGCAAAGCTTCATTTCCTGAGATTTAAGGAACTTTATTAAATTTTTTCCCCCCCTTTTGCTGCATTAAGAGTTGGCAGAGGCTTTTGAGCAGGAGAAGCAGCCGCAGTGTGAAAGGGCTTTTTAGAGGCGAGTCCAAAGGATCATTAACCTCATAAAGGGAAAGGCAATGGGAGGGAACTTTAAAGTTGTTGCAGGCTCACCATTATCTAAAATGTGCAAAAAAAATCACTTTCTCTTTACCTATTGCACAGTAATGAATAGAGTTGCTTATCTCAGAAACCCCATGGACCATGTAAGGAAATGGCCAATGGCATGTGAGAAGTGGTTTGGAAGAGCTTCTGGTCACCAGGCCACTGTCCAAAACTCTGATTGCTAAATGGTGTTGAAATCAATGTGTGGTCAATGGAAATACCTTTTGGATAAAGAGTAACTTTTAGCAAGAAAAGAAAAAAAATAGTACTTTGAAAAGCGGGGTTTTTAATGGTGCCATGATTTTCCATTCATCCCAGCAAGGAGAAGTGGGGAATTATTTCCTATTTATTTATGTTTCTAGCTTAAATATGTGAGAAGAGGACAATGAGAAAAGGACAGAGGTTCTTTGAGGTCCAGCCTGTAGCAGGAACCCTAAAATTGACTTTTTTGGCTAGATTGTGCAACGATGAAGGGCAGAAGGAAACCATGACTCTTCTCAGCTTTAGTGGAGCACATCCATAATGGACATATGTGTATATCCCACCTACCCCATCACAGACAATATCATGTCTGTGCTTAAAAAATACAGCTCTTATTGCAAGTGATGGATTTGTTAGAACTTGTATGTGTAATCAGGATTTATTCGTGGGAGCTCTGTGAAGCCCTTCCCCTCCAGGTTGTTGCCACCACAGGAGAGTCTCTTAGAAGAGTTACTGGGTACAAACTCAAAAAGATGGGAAAATTGTGCTTTGTTTCATGTCCTGCTCCTGTCATTGGATCATAAAGCTTTTCACCCCACCATCTGCTTCTAAAGATATTTTCCCACTAGATTAATAATAACAAATCAAAAACATACCCTTGCCATTGAAAAATAATTTGAAAGGCTTAAGTTTGCCTTTTTATTAAATTAATATTCTATTAGCTGTAAGGACAGTCTGCTATAGGTATCACTGCTCATTCCTGGGAGAAATGGGATGGGTTTAGGTAGAGGGAAACAATAAATCCCACCCACAGGGTATTTCCCACAGCAATGAGTGGCCTTCATTCTCACACAATTCAGACTTTTCCTCACTCTGATTCCACCACAGCTCAAGGACCATCCACCTGCAAAAAGGGACCTGTTCTGCCAGGTGCTGATGCTGTCAACAGGTAGTTTGGCATCAGTTCTTACGAAAAAGGAGATTGTTTTGAAAGTTTGTGGCTAAACTGCCTGAGTTCAGATGTGTATCACTGCAATTAACAGTGCTGCAAGTCCCCCCTGGCTGTATCCACACCTCTGAATCCATCTCTGTGCACTTTCATCTGTGGTTTTAGCTGGAGGAAGGGAGTCAGCATATGTGTGTCATTAGTCCTCCCCCTGCTTATGAAAGTAATAAGGTTTTTTGAGCATTGTGAAATGCTTTTCTCTAAGGCTGGTACATAAAGCTCTGATTATCCCTCAGTGCATTTCACTCCATCAAATATGAAAACCATAGATTTCCTAGGCTTTAACTTGCAGGCCTTAACTCAGAGCACTTAACCAAACATTTTCTGTCATGAAAAAACATGCAGAGGAAGGGTCTGGAATCAGGTCCTTGGCATTTTGTTTAAATTTCTGCCACTGAGTTGCTGGAGCTTTGGGTGAGTCATTAGTTCCTTTTTCATGTCATCTTGCTGAATCATAAAACAGATCTTACAAAAGTCAGGAGAACTGATGCTTGTTGAGTTTCCCCAGCAAACAGCCCTATAAAACACAATTTGCTCGTGCCTTTATTGTACCTTGCACAGTTGCTGTTTATGGCTGTCCCCTTCTCTTCCCTGTGCCTGCTGCTATAAATGTTACACATCTCCAAAGGGATAAAATAGATCACAGAGCCAGGAGGTCATCCTGGGATCCTCAGGGGTGCAAAAGCAGCCCAAACCCACAGTTTCCAACAGCAGGATGATCAGTTGCAAAGAGAATTCTGTGAAAATTTCAGCTGATGGCTGCATTTTTTCATCTCTCCCCGTTTTTCCAGGGCAACAGTTCTCCCCTTGTCTGGCCTCAGGGCTGGGGGAAGGCAAAAAGTGTTTTTTCCTGACTCCCACCTTGAGCAGAACGATAACCCAGGAGCCCCTTGGACTGTGCAGAGTCTGCAACGAGTTTGGCAGAGATTCCTTGCTTGTGCATTCAGAAATAGCAAGTGAACTGTTCACTCACCAGTCTAAATGATTATCCAACTGGTCACAAGCCCCAAGGTCACAGGAGACCTGCCATAATGTATGGAAATATTTGACTTAAATTGCAGCTTTTGGTAAAGAGTGTCCTAGGATTTCAATCCCTGAAGCTCCGGGATGGCTCTTTCAGTACCTTGCATCCTATTAGCTCTATAATCTGCCGGTTCTTTGCCACTGTAAATCATTTTTATTTAGGTAAATATTGATTTTTAAAATATGTATTATGTAATTTTTTAAAAAATCCCTGGTTAGGTTCTGATTTTTTTATTATTATTCTTAGAAAATTGCTGAGAAAAAGGAAGAGTTCTTGTTTGGGGGTTAAGGAAAGGGGTGGAAATCCATTCCAGCTGAAAGCTGGCAAGAGTTCTCAGCCTGCAAGCAAAATTGGTCATTTTTCCCTGCAGATTAAGAAAAAAAAAAAAAAACAACCATTTGGCTGTGTTTATCTTAGAGGAATGCAGAGAAAAAGGACAGGGAGAAAGACGCAGAAGAAGCAAAAGAAACGTTTGCATGATTTATGGGAATTTTGCAACTTCAAAACAGCGCTGTGGGGTGACCTGTTGTCCTGAAAAGAAAGAAACAACAAATAAATCAGTGACTGATGCCTGAGGTTTGTCACAGCACTACTGGGCAGCAGCTTTCAAGAAATCCCCCACTGCACGTGCAGTTCCCAGCCCGATGGAGTGCCATGAAAAGCAATATTGGGATACATTCCCAGTGGACTTTCACTAATTTGGGTTAGAATTATCTGTTGAAATCGATAGGGCTGCCTTGTATTTTGGTCTGTCCCATGACACAGTTAAAATTACTGCGTGTGATTCACAGACTCTGCTCTCCCATGGGCCTCTTTGGTGCCAGAGGAGGTTTATCTGGCTTGTCTCCTGGTAATAAGCACAAGTTTTTTATTTTCATTTTCTTTATGCTACTGTTGAGGAGGAGGAGGAAAGGATTTCTCTCCATGTGAATGCAGGCAGATAAGAGTTGAGCAATTCAGGAGCTCCCCCTGTGCTGACAGTCAGGGGTGCCTGGACAGGACCGTGGCTGTTGGCTGCCCTCAGCCTGCCTTGCCTTTGCAGCCATTTCCAGAGGTGGATGATGAGTCTGGATCCACAGACACCCCTTGGAAAGGGTCCTTCACTCTTCGAGCTGCAGAGCCATTGATGGCAGCAGAGGGGGGAGTGACCCTGGGGAGACAGTGCTGCTGCCAGAGGCTCCCATAAAGGATTGCAAAAACCTTCCTCCTTTTGTTCCTTTTCCTTTTCCTTTCTTTTCCTTTTCCTTCCTTTTTTTCTTTGATTTTCCTTTAATTTTTCTTTTTCCTCCTTTTTCCTTTACCCATTTTCCTTTGTTCCCTTTTCCCTTTTTCATATTTTTTCCTTCCCTTTCCCTTTCCCCTTTTTTCTCCTTTCTCTTTCCTTTTCCCTTTCCTTTTCCCTTCCCCTTTTCCCTTCCCTTCCCTAAAGTGCGACAGGACTGTTCCTCTGACGTTGCAGACAAATCTGCTGCAGCCTCACTTTTGTTTTCGGCCGTCGTTCCTTAAAAGGAGTTTACTGGCAGGGGATTCTGTGGGAGCTGCACATTTCCAGCAGCCATGGGATTTCCACGGACGAAGCATTTCACATTCACAATCGAGAGTGTTTGCAGCAGGAATGTTTTTTCCCCTCAGTGATTGCACTTCATCAGAACACACGCCCTGGGGACCTCAGTGTCCAGTCAAAACAGCTCGGATTTCACGTTTCAGTGGGTGGACACCCAAACTGGCATTTACAGCAAATTGGAAAAGTTGCTTTTAGCTGGTAAAAGAGTCATTTCCTTGCTTGGTAGGAGGAGGTGGAAAGATTCTCCCATGCTTTGGGGTCAGAGAGACAAGAGAGCCCAAAGCTGACGTGGGGAAACTGAACCAATAAGAGACATTTCAGTGGTTTCTCTTCACTCACGAGCCCTCCTGGGAAATTTGCACCCTCATCTGCGTAGAGAAGGTTGGCTGCTCCCACGTGGAGCCATGGGGGTTCTCTGACCTTGACACTCTCAGTTTTCATACATTTATTGGGATTTTTGTGCCTGTCTGAGTCACTTTGCTTTAACTTCTTTAATGGCCAATTGATTTAAGAAGTTTGTGGGTTTTGGGTGTTTTGTGCAGCCTCATGGCAAGATCCACCCACAACCCACTCCTTGACATCCTTGTTTTATTCTGTAATTCCTGTGCTAGAAAGCAAAACCCTCATTTGTGCCCTCTTCCAGGCTTGCTTGTGGCATTTTTTGGAGCTATAAATAGGCACTTTTAGGAGAGAGAAATAGCGACACACCTTTAAAGTCCATTGACATATTTTGGACCGTGAGAGCTTTCAAAGAAGGACAGAATGGAAAAATAAGAGATATTTTGCTTTTAAAAGAAAATAGAAACTATCCTTCCTAAATAGGGACAGTTGGCATCTGAACCTCCTTCTTTGCTACAAAAGCCTGTCCCAGTCTTTGCTTTCAGACCCATTTCATATTAAAAATAGCACATGGAAAATTTTTGTCCCAGAGTTTCTTGCCAGCTGACTGCTGGGCTGTTGCTTTCAAGTGACTAATTTAGAGCAAGACTCAACTGGAGAGCGCTAAGTGATGGTGTCATCACCTTCCTTGTCACATCCAGGTAAAACATAATGTTCCAAGGGTGAAGAGCTGTGACCAACTCAGCCTGAGCCCAGCGGAATGATGAAGAAAACACCAAGCAGGTGAAACTGTGAGTGATCATAAAATCATAGAATGGTTTGGGTGGGAGGAGACCTTAAAGCTCATCTCGTTCCACCCCCTGCCATGGGACACCTTTTACCAGACTAGGTTGCTCCAAACCCTGTCCAACCTGGCCTTGAACGCTTCCAGGGATGTTTAATTATACTCAGGGACATGAAACTGAAATTAAAAACACACCCTCAGCATGTTCATGTCTAGTAATGCCTGAAAGCTGAACTGGGACTTGGGTCAGAGTCTTGTAAGGCTCAGCTTGTGCAAACCCGAAATCCTGAGACGCAAAGGTCTTTGAACCCTGGAGCTGCTGAACCTCAGAGTGCTGTGTGGCTAATTGGCATGATTTAATTAGTGAGTCCTGCAACATATGGCCCCTGCCTTAAAGCTGCAGCTCTTGGCTGTGATGAGAATCCCAGCTTTTATTTGATTTTATTTTTCAAGTCAATGCCTTTTATGTTTGCAGAACAAAATGTGATGCCATGACATCAGGTGACGAAGGAAAACAGCCCAAAAGTTTCCTTTCAAATCTCAGTTTGCCTCCTCTTTTTGAGGATTTGGGCAGCAGTTCAGCTGCACTACAGTTCTGACAACAAGATCACTGCAAGTGAGTGCTGAGAAACACCCTGAGAGGACAACCCTGGGGCTAAAGTAAATAGGTGTAGCCCCTGCATGCCTGGAGCTGAAATTTAGAGAAGGCAGAAAGGGCCATGTGTTTCTCTGCCCTGTCCCCCGTAGAGCAGTGAGTTCATCCTCCTCCTGTGCACACACCTCTCCTCCTGCTGTCCGTGAGGGTGAGGAGCTGGGATCCAGCTGGATTCCTCTCCCAGCTCCAGGCAGCAGCTTTTGGGCACACAGCCTGTGGCTGCTTGTCCTGGAGCATCATTGGCAGTAGGCTGGAAAAAAGGGGATGTGAAATCAGCTGGAATGGGCACAGGGCAATGCCCCCCCAGTGAGTCCCCTCTGGTGTGGACACAACACGTTCTGCTGCTTTAAACGTTGCCCTGCTTTGGAGCAACATTTACTTGCTGGTGGTGAGCCTGAGGGTGGGTATCAAGTACTGTTACACTGCTAATTAGCTCCCGCTAATTAGAGAGCACTTCAGAGTGCTGCCCTTATGTTGGCAGGGATTAGGCTGCTGCTGGTTTTGCGGATGATGCAGCAGGAGCTCCCCCTTGTCTCAGCATCCCTGCTGGGGCTCCCACCTCCTCCTGGAGCCCCTGTGTGTTGTGACAGGTCGAGGAGCTAACACAAAACTATTGACTCAGCTGCTCACACCTCTTTTCCCAGAAAATTCGCCTGCATTTGGGTTTCTTGCTCATCAAGAGGAGAGGGAGCTGTTGGAGTGGGGGGATGGAGAGAGAGAAGAGCTGAGAGATGCTATACTTAATGCAAACCGTTGCCAGGCATAGCCCGTGCCATCTAAACCCTGGATTTTTCAAAGTCCACTTTATTTGCTAATTTTGACTCATTTCAGCTCTCTGTTCACTTTAGCACACTCTTCTGTGCAGCATCACTCAGATATTATTTTCAGGACGTGGGGCATTTCTTTGTCTGCCCACTAAAGTCTGAACTATTAATAATTGGAGAGCTCTGGATCAATCCCATGTATCACTATATTTGCCAAAACACACAAGTAGGTGTGATATGTGATTTACATTAATGATCTAGAAGCCCTCAAACCCCAGCATACACAGATTTTTGAAGATATCCAAATAGCCATGAAGGGGAGTTATGAAAACCAGGTTGATTTTCTCAGTGAATTTTTTTTTTTTTTTTTTTTTTGCCAATGCTTTCTGGTGCATGAGCAGCAGTTGTTTCCTTTCTGATCAACAGAGGACAGTATTCTTATATTCTGAGACTACAATACGTCCTCATCACACAGCAACAGGCTACAGCACAAATGTAACACCACAGACTGAACAGCTAAAGAGACATTAAAGCATTTATCTTACACTTCTTCCTGAGTAAAATCCACCCAGTGACAATTTGGAATGATAGAAACTGGATAAATGGGCTCCAAGTCTTGTAAAATCTGATTTACTCAACAAGCCGTCCCAAGATTGGGAATTACCATAAAATCTCATAATTTCTCCAGTTAATAAAACACTCATCAGAAGAGACTGTTATAATCCATCCAGAGACCTGGCAACGACCATTCATTCAATAGGGCAACACATACCAGTGTTTTGCATAAACAGCAGAATTCAAAGGAGTGTCCCAGCTCTTTCGAATTCCCCATTAAGGAAAAGCCACCTACAGCCCTGGGGATTTTTATTTCATTAAAGAAAGTGCTGTGGAGAAAACCTTTATCACTGTCAGTGATTTCTGAGCAGAAGGGCTCTTTGCACAGGATCCCTGTGTCCATGGTGTTCATATCCCCAGGAGGGAATTCCTGCCAACAGCAGATTTTTGCCCCCACACGTGAGGCTGTGTGGGGATGCTGCAGGGTGGGAGCCGCTGTGTTGCAGGTGGCCTTTGTGCAAGAGGGACAGAGGAGCACAGGGTTGGGGTGGGATGGGACTCTGGGCAGAAATCTGCAGACACTTTTCCAGGCTGTAAGGCTCAAATAACAAAAAAATGAGGAGTTAGGCTGAACCCAGGATGGGTGGGAGTAAATTCCTTTCCTCTAAGGCCCCTGTAGGATTCCCTGTATCAAGTTTCGTAACTCCTGGATTGGAGCTGGAAGGGAGGAGCTCACAAACCCCACTCTCCTTATTTATTTGCAGTGTCTTTTGTCCCCCTCCCTCCCTCAATTTCAGCTCTCCCAATTTATCCAGCTCACCAAGGTCCTGCTG
Source organism: Empidonax traillii (assembly GCF_003031625.1). NCBI lineage: Eukaryota > Metazoa > Chordata > Aves > Passeriformes > Tyrannidae > Empidonax > Empidonax traillii. The sequence continues at coordinate 1,425,808 of NW_020955206.1, forward strand.
GGCTGGCCCAGCTGACAAGCATCAGACAAAACACCAGCCCTTTCCACCAGCAGCGGGAAACTCAGCTGACTTGGGATGGATTTGTACTTTTAAGGAAAATTCAGCTGAAATTTGCACTTCTTATCTTTTGAGGTGCAAATGTATTTATTTATTTGATAAGACTGTGTCAATGCCCACGCTGAAGCTCCTGGAACTATTTCTGCAGAGCAAAACTGAATTTCTGCTTCTCATCTAATGATGACAGCAAAAACTTTGAGATAAGCTTCAGGATTTTGGGATGAATACCTGACCCAGTGGGGTGTCTCACTCCTCACAGCTTGGCGGGTGGGGAAGTATCCCGTCCTTAGCTCAGCTCTGTGGGAACTCCTGGCAGGAACAGATTTGGGCAGCAGTTTCCAAGAAGGAATTAGGTTTAGCTTATAAATTAGTTCCTAAGCTTGGGGCCAGGGTCATTAAAAGAGGAATCCACCCCAGGGAGGCCAGTCTGTGTCCAGATTCCTTGGACACTTCCAGGAGTTGCTCGCTCACATTTTAACCATGGGTTTGACAAGAAATACATGGGTTGAGCCCACTGGAATTAGACCTTAATGGGTTTACCCAAATTTCCTCTCTGCTGAAGAAGAACCAAAAAAAAAAAAAAAAAAAAAAAAAAAAAAAAAAAAAAAAAAAAAAAAAAAAAAAAAAAAAAAAAAAAAAAAAAAAAAAAAAAAAAAAAAAAGAAAAAAGAAAAAAGAAAAAGCCTCAGCCATGTTCCTCCTAATGTGTTCTTCAGGCTTTGCAGCCATTTATCTCCCGGCATTGCAGTGCTCTCAATTCCCCAGGAAGGTCTGTCTTCCTGTTCATCGTCTTCCAGGGTTCACTTGTTCCTTGAAAAGTTCAGCCCGGGACCATCCCTAGTGCATTCCAGCATCCCGGCTCTGGGTGAATACCTGCCCCACGTCTCCCACCGAGCCTCTGGCCCTGCTGTCTCTAAAGGGCTGGTGATAAATGGTTCCTCGGAGCAGTGGCAATTTCATGGTTCGTTGGGCACAACCACTCTGCATTTTCGCCCCCCAGATAATCAAGCTATTACCGGACAATGAGGAACAGATTGCATCTGCCGAGGCATCCCCCCGACAATGGGCCGCGTATCTCCGGCATCTCCCACGCTGGGGGTGGAGGGAGGGGATATTTGGAGGGGAGGACAGGTAATCCCAGGTATTTTAGCATCGTTTTGTCCGCCCCTTTATGTGCTGCCGAGGGAAATCGCATCCCCAGGTTCATCCAGGGCTGGGCGGGAATGAGCTGGGATTTCAGCCCTGGTGTTTTCCGTTTATTTTATCTCACCTCTCACATTCCAGGATCAGTTCCTCCTCCTTTATGATTTACAATAGCCGCGGGCTTTTGCAGCTGATAAAAGGCACCACGACACCTGAGTGCCCCACAGTCTTTGCCTTTCCCAAATGCTCCCTTTCCTCCCACCCCACCCCTTAAGGATCCATCTCCACTGTGCACAGGGAAACTGAGGCATGCTGAGCTGTTCCTGACAGCTTCAAGTCACTCACCACTTCAACCCAGGCAGCACAAACTACATTTATGGCTGCCCATGGAGATTCTCCACATGACCATGGGCATAGAAAACATCCACAGAAAACAAGAACTAAAATCATAACCTAAATAAGTCTCTTAAACTTTCAGGACTGTGGCAAGGGATGGAAAATCAGTTTCCTTCCATAGCAGGATTTGGGCTCCGTCATTGCCCTTTACTTACTGAAACTTGCAATGGCCACAATATGAATTTTATGAGAATATTATGAGAAACATGAAGCTTTTTTGAGTTGACAATGGCACAGCAGGACTAGAATTTTTCTAAGTCTGAAGATGATCTATTTAAGGCATGAGATGCTGATATGCAGATTTGTTTGTTAGAAGTAAAGTTTGGATATCAGGTTACTTCTCAAAAAAACCTACAAGTCTCTGCACATACTGTACTAAAAATTCTTCTAAAGCTTCCACAGTAGAGCAATATATTACATCTTTCTAACTCCATCTGGTTTATGGCTTTGCTGCTCCTTTGCCCTTTGGTTAAGCTTCTGACACCAAAATGATTTTGTGCTCTTTGGCTTTTCCAGCCAACCATACCACAGCCTAATGTTATCCATGGTAAATAAAATAATAGTCATAATTAAAAATAAACAGGGCAAAGAATGAAGTGCCAAGTCTGATGTGCCACTGAATCACTTAAGAGAGGTAAAATATTGCTGTATCTTATGGAACATTTAATCAGCCAAAGAATTTCATGCAGTTGTCTCCCTTTAACCTTCCCACCCCCTTCTTCTCCCTCCCCCCCAAAAAAACCCTTGAAGTGAAATATTTATGATTTTAATAAATTAGAGAACATGGCTAATTAGCTCCATCATCAACACCCACGAGGTTGTTAAAGTGACTGAGAATGCTGGAGTTTAATATTGCTCTGAGCAGTGAAACAGCAAAGCATTAAGTTCACAGGATGATCCGCACAGATCTTCCTTTGGGATGTTCAGAGACCACATCCTGGATGCACTGAGGATGTGACCAAACACTGTTATATATGAATAAATATTTAACACCTAAATGAGCTTCACAGGGAACAATCCTGTTTCTAAGTGACCGGTCTTATCATCACACCCAGGAAGAACCATTCCGTCCCTCCATTGGTTCCACTTCTGTGCAGCAGTGGTTTTATCCCATCAAAACACACCCTAGACTTTGGCAAAAAATTTTAAGAGACTTAAGGCAATTATTAATATTTCCTAATTTTTATCATGGAACCTATTAAAATTCTCACTAGGGTGGTATTTTTTTCTCTGCTCACCCTTCCACCAGACAAAACAGATCAAATGGCAAATTCCTCACACTCATCGTCGCCGGGCTGAGGTGACGGGCATTGTTAATTGAGGGTGTCAAAATAATTTACTGCAAGTAATTAAATAAAATGGCAGGTTCCAAAGCCTGCAGAATTTTGATCTGAAGTCCGTAATCGGGGCTATAATTTAAAAGCACCTGACAGAAGCTTTAATTAGAGAGCAAAAATGCGAGTGGCCAGTAAAGCTCAGTGATGGATGGTGGAAAGTGGGGGGAGATGCCTACTCGTGTCTCTTCTGCAAGATCTCAAACAGCTGCCTGATACTCTATCACATGCAGGCACTGGCTGCTGGAGGAGCTCAGCTCCTGCCCCAGGCAATGGGATATCATGCCCAGAGCTGTGAGTGGATTGCTCTTCATCCACTGTCCAGAAAATTGTTCCAACCTTAGCCACGGCCCTTGTTTTCCCAGTTATCTGAGGAAAGGATATCACTGGTTGCTGATGGAGTGGGCTCCCAGCTGGTAAAACTCTGAATTTTGTCACAGCACAGCTGCTATCTGTGCTTGGAATAATTTTTCAGAAGGTTGTAAACCTGGGCTTGGTGGCACCGTCACAGTGGCCTTGTTGGCTTTGCATTTGAAAACAAATGAATAGGTCAACCCCTCTTGGTTGTGCTCCCCGGGCACTTCTTGCTTCCTAAATGGTTCTCCTGGGCACATTTAAGTTGTGCAGGCTGGAAAACAGTTGTTGGGTGTTCAGAGCTGGGACCTCCCAACATGCAAAGACACAACATATGGTTTATTCTTCATGACAGTCTTGGCACCAGGGGGTCACCACCCATGTTGCTCTCTGATTCCCAGATACAGCCCTGCAGCCTCCACCTCGGGGAAAAAGGAGGGGAGGGAGGAAGGAAAGGTCACGGTCTAACTTTTTTTTTCCAAGTTTTTTAATATACCACTGAATTATGTCCTTGCAAGGCGCTGTCAAGACCAGTTATGTCAACGTGGAGGTGCAATTGCTGGTCGCCACTCTGGGGGACAGATCTTTGGGAAGATGTTGCATTTGGATTTGTTGATGTCTTTCGGTTCTTCCAGTGAGTGCAGGTTGGACTCAGCCAGGTCCAGGTGAAATAACTGATAAAGTATCTCAAATCTGACCTGTGGGGCTGTGACATCCACTCTCGTTTTGCACAGGGGAGGGAAAAGGAGGGACAGGAAGGGGAACAGACCCTGTTCTTTTCTGCACCTTGTATCAGGATCAACATTTATCCAAAGGCAATGTCACTCAAGATGTTTGAATTTCAGTCTAAAATCATGACATGCTCAGAATATCAAGGGAGTCCAAAGCCAAAACTGGACCACCTTTAGGCAGATGAATGATCCTGTGCTCTTTGGACTGAACCTCCATTACCTGAGTGAAGTTGTTAAAGGCCACTGTTTAAGGCACCTCCGTATTTCACAGCAAAGTGAACACATCACCAAAAGCAGAATTACCACAAGGGTCAGGTCATAATTACTTTAGTTCATATGGGGCTCTGTAATTTCTCTGCTCTTGCCTCACACATTCAAAAGGAGGATGATCTCTTTGGTGAAGGTAAAATCAGAGAGGAGGCACCAGCCTGCAAACCAGGTGATTTCAGCTCTTTCTTAGAGGTATCAGCTGGGTGGAAAGGGGTGGAAAGAGCTCCTGGCAGCCCTGGCCAGTGCATTTTACATACGTCAGTGGAATAAAAATATTGTTTCAGCAGTTATATTGTCGTTATTAAAACAGAGCTTGAGGAATTGTGCCAATCTTCTGTTACCAGGACTATAGTGCACTAAACCATCCGGCTTGAAGGATAACCAGGGGCCACTCAGAGGGAGCATGTGCCAGAACTGGAAGTGCAACAAGTCTCTGATTGCTGGTGGGGTTGAGAGAGGCTGTTTCCCTACAAAACCTCTGCTATTGCTCTCAAGAGAAAACATTTCAGCAGAAAATGGAGATTCAGTGAAAGGAGAATGATTCATTAGTGTTGAATCTGTGAATTTATTTCCTTTAATACACCCTGTGAATGGAGGAACCTCATTGGTCCTAATTCACTTTATAAAAGGAGGGCAAAGGAGAAAAATCCACACTTTTCCATGGCTTCAGCCTGATTCAGCTCTAGGTGAGATCAGTGGAAATTGGTGGGCACCCTCATGTCCATCTTCCGGACCCCCCAGAAATTACACAGGACAAGAGGAAGAAGTGTTTCTACCCTCTCCAGGCCCTCAGGAATATAGTGGTGACTATTTTGATGGAGTGCAGCAAGTGCAGTGGGATAATGGAAAATAATTTTAAAAGACAAGGAAAAAACATTCTTGCTGAGGTTTTTTTTTCAGCCTAATGATGTTTAATGAATTGGCAAAGCCCTGCTTAGGAAAAAAAAAAAAAAAGGCAAACTTTACATATCTGGATCTTAATGATTAATAATTCTGCATGGTTTGAGTGCCAGAGTAAACATAATAAACACTTTTCTTTTAACCAATTGACTTTAGTTTTCCGTGGCCAATAAAGTTTGAAGAATTTTCTTTGGATCCAGTTACACCATCCCTGCCTGGGAGGGAGGACAGTCCACTGTATATCCACAGAGCAGACAAAGTCAATGGCCTAGAAAGCTCCAAAATGTGTTTTTCACATCAGTCAAGAGGGAGATTTTTAATGATGATGTAACAGTGTCAAGCATCATAAACAGTCCTGGGAGAAACACACCTGAACTTCTCAGGGCTATGTGAAAATGGAGGCAGGGACCTGTGGGTTCTGGGTTGACTTGAAACTTTATTGTCTGCCTAACTTAGAGTGGCAGCACTGGAGAGAAAAAACCAAAAGGAGGACAAATCAATTCTGACACAGTTTTAAAAATAAGACCTCAACTGTTTTCAAATTTTTAACATATTCTGACATTTTGGAGGCTTTTGCTAATTCTCCAAAGCCTTAAAATCACCGTTCCTCTCACTGGCCTATTCCAATTTCCATTCAGATGCCACTTCTATTATTTAAGAGTCCCACTAAAAATGCCAAAAATATTAATCAAGCCATGACTCATGCCAAATAGCTCGAGTGATTTGTATTATATTTGGAGACTGAGAATTAACCAACCATTCAGCTCCATGCAAAAAGAATGTTTCATGTTTAGAAATAATATTTAATTCTGTAAGAGACAAATTTTGCTGATTTTTGGGGGTCATTTGTGAGGTTCAAGGTGGAACTATGTGAGAATAATTCTGCAGCTGGTGGTCTACTCTCATGCCTGGAAATACTGGGGTTTTCTCAACTTTCCTGCTCTCCCGTACCTTTTTCCTATCAGAGGTGGCCATGTGGGCTCTCCCAAATCCAGGTCAGGAGATTATTTAAATCTAATGATAGGAGGGTATTTAAAAATGGATGGTTTGGAGAACTCTGGTGATTTTGCTGGGCATTGGGTTGGGAAAAGGACAAGCAGACTCCACGGAGTAGGTGCCTAAGAGCAGAAGGTCACAGTCACATCTGGAAAAGACACATCTGGATCTAGGACAGGAGGTCCCTCTATTTACACAGGTGGCTGTGGGCAAACCTGTCCACAATGGCATCTGGACTGGATGTGTTTCTCCTGCTCCTGGAAGCCACATGGCTATGTTAGGATCATGCTATGCCCAAGATGATGCAGCAGTTCAACTGTGTGACTCTGGTCTCTGACTGTCAAAAGGTCTGTACAGCTCCCTCAGAAAGTTAAAGAGGTGATTAAAAACACGAAAGTGTTAAAGGAAAAGCCAGAATTTGCTCTAATAAAAAAACACTAACAGATTTTTTGTTTGGATATGCTCACAGTCCAACCTATTTAACAGAACTCAAATGACACATTGCTTTTAATGTCCAATATGTAATTTTCCTTCCCTGCATGGCACAAGTAAAATGCTCTTCACTTGCATCATGTCTCGTAGGAAAAGTCCTGAGTTTCTCTGCACAAAAATCATTTTGGATACTGCAATTTCTTCCCCCTCAGTATTCAAACCAAATCACACCTCCTGTTAACAAGAAGTGTTGAAAAGCCCAACCTTTGCAGGTTTGCTTTCAGCAGGCACAATATCTGCCTGATAACCAGGGCTGGGCACTGATCCACATTTGGCTTTATTGAGTGCCTCCCTTTGCTCCTGTTCCTCCTTCCACACACTATTTTTTAGTGCATGGCAGAGGTCTGGGGGAATTACAGGAGTCTTGGCAGCCTTAATTTAAATGCAGGGAGCTGACAGAGATGATGCAGAAGGATGTGCATATCCGTAGGAACTCTTGAAACCTGCAGCAATGAATGGATTTCCTGGAGAAAGTAAAACCAGTGGGATTTGTTTCCTTTTAGCCCATCCCCTGCTCCCAGCCATAGGTCAAGCTCATGTGTCTTGTTGTAAAAACACTAGGGAAATGCTGATGTGGGTTGTGAGGGTCCATCTACATCTGAACTATGAGTCTCCTAGAAAAGTTGTTGCTCCTAATTGTCCTTTCCTACTAGTGAGCAGGATTTTCTAGGGAGATTTTTGACAAGTCACCAATTTCAAAAGTTGTGTCAGTCCTGGAAGGAGTTTTTCAAAGGAAGAGAAATGAAAAAAGGATTAAAAGCACTCTTACCACTGACTGGAGTCTCCATTAAGCCATGACTTGGAAACTCTCTTCTTGTATTTCACTGTGCTACACACACAAATCCAAGAGTGAAGAGATCTCAGGACTCTTCAACTCAAAGCAAGGGCTGAGCTCTCAGCCTGAGGTGTGACAGGTCTTTTATTTACCCACCCGACTTGTCCGAGCCCAAGATGACTTGGATGGTTTTATACAATGACTCTTTATAGGCTGTGACAACCCATTCACGTGTGGCCTCAATGCTGAGCAATCCTGGGAGTGAGTTCACTCCTGGGCTTGAGCCACGGCTGTCTTTCCCCCGGGACAATCCTATATGAGCAGACGGTTCCTTCAAACAGACTTCCTCATTGTGCTACACAACTGCACTCGTGGCAGGGGAAATGCTGGTGATTTGGAAGATTTTTTTCCAAGAAAAACACTGATTCAAGCTCATCGTCTTGGAATTAACTCATCCCAGGATATATGGAGCGAAGCAAAGATCAGGATTAACAGAAAGCCATTGACACAGGGGTGATTCCTGCTGAAACAAGCTAAACATTCAAACCCTCAGAAACACTTTGAAATAAAATCTACAATTATCTGGGCCAGGGTTGGCAGCAGAAAGGTATTCCAGACCTTCAACAATGGTTTTTCCATGATCTTACAAGGAGTTCATTGTCCAACACGAACTGTTATCCATTCAAACAAGGATCACTCTTCCAAGCCCGAAATGCATTGTTCTTTTGTTACATGCACTTTCTGTCCATGAAGTCATGGCAAGGCGCTGAGGCTTCAGACTAACAGCAAACACTGGCTGTGATGTGATATTTCCACTTGGCTCCCCTCCCAATGGCTCCTGCTGGAGCCATTGTTCTCCAGGACCGCCATCCATAAAAAATGACAACGGCAAAACACCTACTTCCCGAGTCGCCTGCTACGTCCTACACATTTGGCATCTGCCCCTCAGAATGGTGACATGGTGTTCCCAAAACACTCCAGGATTTCTCAGAGTTGTTGCAACCCTTTAACCAGGCACAACTTTCTCATGGCTGTAACTCTGGAAGGAATTAATGCTTTTTTTTTTTTTTTTTTTTTGCTTAATCCTAGGATGCTTCAGGATGCTTCAGAATGCTTGGAGTGGTTGGGAGCTTATGTTCTACCAGCCCAACTCCTATAAAAACCCAGCTTATCTCTAAAGAAACTATTTAGCCTTGTTCCAGTGTCACTTTATTCATCTTTTAAACACTTACAACAGAAAGCTGCTTCATTTGGCACTGGAGCAAAGTCATCAGCCTGAGTGAGCTGCCAGGGAACCCGCTGGGCTGTGCCAGCTTTCACCAGCTGAGCGTCGTACCAGCAATGGTTTCAGTGTTCATGGACTTCCAACCCCCTGATGTTTGCTTCATGTTTCAGACTGAAAGTGCACAAGAAACTCAACATAAAACTCAGACTGTAAATTTGACTTTTCCTTGGTCTCCAATCAGAACCATAAATCAACCCCAGATTCGCTTTGAACTTGGTCGCGCTTGCCCCAGAAAGTTCAGGAACTTTAACGATCCTTTGGGACAGACTCAAGCCCGTTTTAGAGCGTTTACAAAGAAAACATCAAACTGGATGAATTTTATGTGGTTTTGCTACATGCCTTTGGCACAACTCTGGCAAACCCTGACAAGGATCCAATTCAAGTTAAGGATAAACTGGGCATTCGACTGATGTCATCGGACAACAAGCAAACAAACAACTGACGGCATCTCAAGGATTTATTTAGTTTCACTTTGCTAGAACTTTATCAGCACAACAGGACTGGTTCTGCTTTCCTCTGCAATGATGTAAATCAGGAGTCAAGCCATACTTTAGCTGTGATGGTTATCAGGCTCAGATAAAGCTTTTCAGATCTTTTCTCTGTGGACTTGAAATGTCTGGCCAAACACAGATTTGGATCCAAGTTAATAGTTTCTCTGTGAAAATGCTGGAGAGCCCCAAAGGCATCTGTATTACTCTGCCACGCTGGGACAGAGAAGGTTTTGAACCAGAGCTTTGCTGTTTAAATAGGAGCTGCTGTCACTCCTCGGGTGATTCTCGTTGCTTTCAACCAGAGAAAATTTAAAGTAATCTAAGTGAAAACTTGTCCCACAGTGAGGTGAACGTGCTGCTCCCAGATCTATCCTCCAAAACATGGCTGGAGTTTCTTCTGAACATTCTCAGTGTAGCTAACCATTAATGTTGAGACAAAACAAGAGATAGAGTGTATTTTTTTGTGGTTTATAAATACAGGCTATGTCCAAAAATCTTACAGCATGTTTAAAACAGGCCTGCCAAGTGTTCATAGCACTTATCTGAAAATGTGCCTTTAGACTTGACAAAAATTCTAAAATTATACAAGCACATACATACATTTATACATTTCCAAGTCAGGTGGGACCTTATAATAATCCTGTTTAACCTCCTTTTATTGTTACGTGACTTTTAAATTTGTTTTTCTTTCTTTAAGCTGAAGTCTCCCAGAATTCTGCATGGAAAGGCTGTACTGAAATCATCAGCTTGGTATCCGAGCACGGATATTGTTAGTGAGAGGGGTCATGCTTCTCATTTCTGTTTTGCCTTAAGCATTCATGCCTAGAAGTGTTAATAAATTGTCATAGAGCAGTACTGGGTAACGAGCCCAAGTTTCTGGAAGCCTTTATGAAACATGAAGCTCATGACATGACACCCTGGTTCATAATATAAAGCATATTCCTCCCCTTTTCAGTGTCAGAGGGCACATTTCAGAGGAGCTACTGTGGTATTATCCACTAATGCAGTGGTGGAAAACCCAGAGCACCAGAATTCACATCGTTATGATGTTTGGACCTATAAACCTGGGGGTTGTGTACCTGTCTATCATCGAAACAGAATCTAAACTATGTCAGTAGCAACAGCGATGTCTCTGGTGGGTTTTGCAGAAAATACAGTGCCTTGGGTGATTTGCTTCATTAATCTGTTAATTATGCAGCTTTCATCTGTTTTGTTTTTAGCTTTGTGTGTATTTCAACAGTTTGTTTTGCAAATTTTTTATTGGTTTTCTGCATTTACAGGCTACCAACTTTTGGTGTTATCACCCTATAAATGACTGGGGAGAATTGGTGAAAGTCCTTTGGACCTATGGAGACCTAAAAGCTTATGAAAATGGTCACGAAGAGCTTAGTCATAAATCTACTGAGAGTTGCTTATAATCGCCGTTAACTCTGGCAGGGGACCTACATGTAACAAACTCTTTATGTTAACATGTAGTTAAGGGATACAGAGAATTTTCATCCAAATGCAGTATTTCCATTTATCCTCTGAGGAGGAGAGCTGTTTTTCACTGAAAAAATAAGTTGTAAAGGAAACAATCTGTTCTTAAATTCAACACAAGGAAATTAAGGCCTGAATCCGAAGATATGGGACTTTGCTTCCACAAACATTTCCACTGATTTCAACAAAGATCTTCACACAGGAGAATTACTCACATGGATAATTGCTGCTAAGATCAGGCAATCTAGGTTAGTTAACGAAATAAGGGCAACAAATCATTTTCTAATCTATATTGTTCTTTTTGACTGCCAAAGTGCTAGCTATATTTATTCTTTATAATCCTGATAAGGAAGCATTCTTGAAACATTAGCAAAAAAAAAAAAAAAAAAAAATCCAGTGAGTTTGAGTGAGAGGACAAAGTGAAACAAACAGCTCTCAGCCTTTCTCCACTGCTGCTGATCTTTACATAGCAAACTCGATCTTCTGTCAGAGCAGTTTGGGTGGCTGTACAGCGAGTAGCTCCACAAGGTGGGACTGGAAAATCCTTCAAGGCCCTTAATCGGGGGTTTTGCCTCTTGCTTGGAGCTCTTCCTTTGGAAGGAGTCATGCTTGAGAACTTTAATCCACGGCGACCCCGAGCACCGTCCCTCTGGGAGCTCCCTCATGCTTGTTATCGTATGTTGGCCGTGTCAGAGGTCAGAGGGGAAAACGTGCAACCCAAACCAATCCCTGGCTCCTCTCTGAGCCCAGACTTATCTACAATCACAGCCAAGGCAGGCTTGAGATGGAGCAACCCCCTTTCTATTAACGTGTAGTTTATGGATGTGGAGCAAAGTCACCCACTGCCTTCTAAATATGGCCAGAATTTGCTTGAAACTTTATAAGATGTTTTCCATTCCCCAGTATTGACTTTGTAATGAGACCTTCCCCAGCTTTAACAGGCGTGAGAAATTTAAATATACAACCCCCTCCCCGACCTGAAAAAGGAAAACAGTATATTTTAAACAGTTGTGCAAGGAAAGACAGTGGCAGGACTGAAAAGGAGCCTGGTTGGAACCTCTGAAAGGAGTCACCCTGAGGAGAAGGAGAGTTAACAATCCCTGCCTGTTTGAAGGCAAATATTTCTGGGAGCAGAGCCCTGGGTAATGTGAACCACACAGATATGGGATAGCCCAGGGGGACCAGAGGAAGTTTGGATGCATTTTGAAAAGGTCACGTACCACACTTCATTTTTATATTGTTACAGAGGAACCTACTCCTCCACTTGAAAACTGACCTTTCTTATTTATGTACCTCTTCACTGAAAAAAAGTTTGCAATAATGAGCACACTGGATGATTTCCAAGATGTGCTGCTGTTGTCTGATCTCTCCTTTTGACTTTCCAGATACTGGTTGCTTCATTCTCCTTTGCCAAGGGGGAAAGATGCATCTTCTAAACACTCAGGAAAGCTCATGTTGGTCTTGAGAAATACCGGTATCAGATCTTCCAAAGAAGTTTTGCTGAATGTGAGTAATTTGGTGTGGCAATGTGCTGATGGAGAGTGCAGGGGCTGTTGCCTTCCCTTTAATGGCTTATCCACATGGGGCAGTAGCAGAGTAAAACTCCACAGTCTTGTAGGAGAAACTTTCCTGCCTGTTGCCTTTAACTTGTGGTGAGACCATTGATCATCCTGCTGATAAAGCAGCTCAGGCTGTGACAAGCAATTGGCCTCTTTGCAGTGAGAAATCAACCGGTCTGGAACACAAAGCTTGTTCTTAAAATAGCAAAATTCCCCTTGAGAAGGAGATCTTACAATGCATGTTCCTTAAATAGACCAACAACCAAGAAAATAAACCCCATTTTACAGAGAGCCAAAACGAGGAGAAAATAAGCTCAGCCATTGCCCTGTAAATTAGTGACAAAGCCACAGCTTGAAGCTAAATAACCTGATTCTGATTCTAATTTCTCTGCTAATCCACATTGCTCTTTTTTTTGTGCTGGGAAAGATAGGGATAAACTGAAGTTTTTACCTTGAAAACCGTGGTGTCTCCTCCTAGAAATGAACAATCAAGAACCTGAAATGGTTTTGAATGAATTCATGCAGGCAACTTTTATTGTAGCACATATAACAAGGAAGAAGATACAGAAGGGCACGAGTGTGTTGCTCTTCTGGCAAGTTCTTATGTGGTCCCTCACCTTGGTAAGTAAGGAGGGAAGGAATAACACACTGCACGAAACAAACACCAAGACTAACTGTGATTGCTCATCATCTACCCTGGAGCTCACTTGCATCTGCTCTGAACCGCTCCAGACACGAGCACCACATACTTAAAGGAAAACTGAGGATGCAAAGTGTCTGACAATATGACGGAGTCAATGCTACATTAAAATAATGCAATTACACTGTAAATGCGTATTTTGTTACCTCTGAAAGTCTCTATTTCACCATTCATCGCAAACAAGCTCAGCATGATTTATTCAAGCCTCTATTAACTTGTCCTACACTAAATGCTGCCAGCTTGATGATGTATTCCAAGATCCAGTGGCTTCTCCTTGAAAAGAAGAGGGTTCATGTGCAAAATATTAAATTTGACCACCGGTAGCTAATGACCAGAGCAAGGCAATGTTTTGTTGGGAAATAAATTGGTTGCCAAAAAGTGCAGTTTTGGAGAGATCATGACAACTGGAAAATATTATTTCTGGTCAAATAGTATATCTTGAAAACACAAGCATGTGTCATTTTTACTTCTTGAATTCTCATATTTTGGGGTACTTGTCAGGAAAAATAAGGCCTCTAAGACACAGCTGGAAGAAGGAGATATCCAGTATTCCAGAAGAAATACAACCACAGCAAGCAGGAGTTTTACAGGCACTTCAAGAGCTTGCTCAAAGTGCCCCACTTAGGACCAGTTATCAATACTCTGTCTCTGGCTATCTGTTAGAAGGGATGACTCTGGTCCCAGGAGCACCACTGTGCATTATCCTTCAATAAATTATTTCTCTTTGCTGATTTCCAAGCAAGATTTTTTTCTCTTGAAGAAGAAAAATAACGTGTACGGTGAGATGAGACTTCTTCCCTAAGCCCATGGCTAAAAATCTCATAAAGAACACCTGAAGTTCAACTTCTGTCATGAATCCATTTTTAGACTCTGTTCTTGCAAAAAATACATTTTTAAACGTCAGTCTTGGGGAAGGACTTTATTTTTGTCAGACAGGAGTGTCTCAGAGTCAGCAGACAAGAGGACTGAGCAGGTGCCCAGGCTCTGGGCACATACTGAAATGCTTTTGCTGCTTTCTGACCCTAAATGAGCAGCCTGACAAGCAGCTACATTCAGGGTGGTCTTAAATCTCTTACTAGGAGCTGGTTTAAATCAGAGGGAGGGATGAGGCTGGGGAACATAAATGTTCTCTGGGGCCCATTTCGGTTTTTATGAGGAAGGTATTCCAGCCAGAAGAAAAGGGCTAAGATCAAGCCAACCATCTTCCAGGTGAGACTCCAGCCTTTAAAACCCTTTGTGAGGGCCCTTAATAACTTTGCCATGTGTAAACATGCCTGATGCTTTTCTTATGAGCTCAGAGTGACAACCAGAGCAAGAAGAGAGCGGCGGCTCAACACTTTTTGACGTCAGTTCTTGTAAGCCCGAGCAGTTGATAACCATGACACTGAAGAAATTGGGTATCACATGTCATTGGAGAGCCACATGAAGCAGCACCGTGGGTTTCAGAGCTGCCTCACCCCACTATTACAGCTTTGAGTTTACCCAGGATTTTTTTTGAGGTCTGTAATGACCAAAGCACAATTTAACCCCTTAACCTCTCCCCACCCGGGTTGCATTTCAGCCCAACAGAGGACACACACCAAGTGGCTCATGTTTATTTTCCAATTGTCATTTTCAGTTTACCTTGAAGAACCTGATCTTTAAGTTGGTAACAAATAGCTACTGAAACCAGCTGAGGATATTTTCCCCCCTGGCTATAAACCAGTCAGCCCAAGAAAGACCCCGTGAGACTATGGAACATTTGCTTCTCATGTCAGTTGAGAAGCTTCCCAAGACAGAGTATGTCAGATGGTTGTGTATTCCCACTTTGCTCTGGCCATGCTGGGTCATCAAGGGATATAAAATGTATCAGACTCAGCTAATTTAATTTTCAGGCTGAAAGGACATTTTATTAATGGCACTCTGACTTATCTGTGCTGTTAAAGCCTGACCCAATGGACATCAAAGCCAGTCATTCATTGTCCTCAGCAAACCTCAAGGAATGTATTTAAGCTCTTTGTGCAGTTTTAGGGGCCTGACTTTAGCAGAATGACCTCCCAAATGGGTAAGTTTGTTGGTTACTTCTTGATTCAAGCAGGCATATTGGTTTATACCCATAAGCACAGTTTTTTGAGTGAGAATTAAGAGAGGTTTCAGAGATAATATCTACAAAGTTCTGCCCAGAGGCCAGATGTCATACCTTGAAAAGTCTCATTTATTTTTTTTTTAGTATGCTCAACAGTCCCCCTTAATTTGTCTAATAACAGAAATTCCCATCAGGACAGATGATAAACATCCAGGGTATTACATGAGCATTTAATTGACCAAAATCAAGTACATTTAGTACATAATGCTCAGTTGCATGTGAGGAAAATCTCTTGTGATAAAGATACTCCTGTGTTGAGTGTGTTTATTTCACTGGCTGATGCCATGGAAAAAAAATGGTGGCAGTACCTAAAAGCAAAGCCATAGCACCATGTTCCCATCCCATGGTCTCAGGCCAGCTCCCCTCTTCCATGTGCCTTATGCTTCCAAAGAATTATGCAGAATTTATTGTGATATGAAGCTCTTAGATAGGAAAAAACATAAGACATCTCCAAGGAATCTGCTTCCATGGCTCCAGAGTCCTGCCCTGGTGTCACAAGTTTTGGAAATTTATTCTGGATTAAGCCTCTAGGCGAGTCTGATTTAATCTAGAGAATGTGTTTACATGGTTGGTGAAAGATAACTTTGTAAGCAAGCCTAAAGCCAAGCAGTCTCATATCCCAATGTGCAATTTATGAGGCAGAATAAATCCAGACACAATTTTCCACACATAATCTCTTATCCCAAATCTACTTGGAAAATGTCCTTTACCACCTGAATTAATGGGACCCAAAGGCTCATTTGGAGGTGCCCATTTTGTGGTACTCCCCAGGCTCTGTGTCTTCTTCCTTTTGCTCTAGTGCAAAATTTGAGCTTTATAAAAATCCCCATTGGTGGTTCACTGTTGTAAGTGCTTCCATATTTATATCCCACTTCCTCTCATTCATGGACAACTGATTTTGGATGCCAGTTTGTGGAGTTAGACACAAACAGACCAGTCAGATGTGCAGTGGGGCTGCCCCAATGTCCCCTCTGCTTCCTGCTGCTCCAACCATCCCTTCACATAGAGGAAAACATCAGGAATCCCAAGAGATTTGATATGTCTAGTGGAAGGTGTCCCTACCATGGAATGAGATGATCTTTAAGGTGCTTT
Source organism: Empidonax traillii (assembly GCF_003031625.1). Classification (NCBI taxonomy): domain Eukaryota; kingdom Metazoa; phylum Chordata; class Aves; order Passeriformes; family Tyrannidae; genus Empidonax; species Empidonax traillii. The sequence goes on from NW_020955206.1 coordinate 1,441,986, forward strand.
CCAGCCCAACCTATTCTCTGATTATGGGATTCTATGATAACACAAGAGCTGTCCAGAGCTTGCAAAGACTTTGGGGAAAATTTGCATTCCTGATCACAGGGGCCCTTTTCCCTCCCTTCCAGATGCTTTGGCTTTGGTGGGTTAGGTGAAGCCCAAAGCTTCCCAAGAGGTGCATGAGGTTTTAGCCACACAGTTTGCTTTAAAGTCAAAGGGAGCCACGGAGCTGATCCTTGGCCAACAGCTCCGGTATGTGGCCTCTCGTAACTCCAAGGTTTATTGGTTTGGTGAGCACTGTGAAACGCTCTTTGGGTGGCCTTGAACTCCCCCCCACGAAAAAACAATTCTAGACGCCAGGCTGGTAAACACTGAAGCTTCCAGTGCTGCTCTGGGCTCTGCCTGGAGTTGGCCAAACCTCTCAGCCCTTCACTGTGTAGAAGCAGCTGAACTCCGATAGCATCAAACGCGGGATGAGGTCACAGCTCCCGAAATCCCACTGATCCTTACCCAAACACGGCCCAAACCCTTCAAACTCTCCAAATCGTATATAAAATATCACGCTTAATAAGGCTATTGTATCACAGCAGGGCCTGGCTTTAAGCTCCCTAAATCCCAGCTATTTCCTTAGGCACCTATTATTTGGTTTTCTCTAATGCGGGATCCTGCGCGGTGTTTGTACAGCACATTTGTGGGGCTGCACCTCGAAGGAAATTCTTTCTTCTAAGGAGCAGAGCTGGAAGGCTTTTTGCCCCTGAATTCTTACCTTTTTTCAGTGCACAGATACCAGGCATTTTGTTTTAACTACAACAGAGGAGCTGCAAGCACCAGCGTCCACGTGACCTCACTTCTTTGGGACACTTCAGTTTGTTTGTTGTTGTTATTTAGAAGAAAGTTCAACCAGTCCACATCAATGCCCTTGGCTTTTGCTTCTCAAATTCTGCCCCCACAAAGCCCGTGAGAAATTTGTCTTTTTGAAAAACACCATCACCAGCCTTTCACTGCCCAGATTTTACTCTGGAGCAAGAGATGCTCCCGAGGCTCTGACTTAGTGTTTACTCTCCATTAAAGCTCCTAAGGATGTGTTCACAACTCCTCCAGCAATGTTGGGAATGGCCACATCAGGATAACCTGGCACAAAAATAAAACAGCAACTACTTGAAGAGAGGGCAGTATTTTCAACACTTTTTTTTTTTTTATTTTCTGCCTTTTATCCAAGACAGGGAAAAAACCTGAGCAAAACAGTGTAAAAGTAAGCAGCAAAATTTGTCCCTCCAGCATCAGTCAACCTATCCTGTCATCTGGGAAAAACACTCCCTTCCCCACATCTGCCCCTGTAGGCTTCCATCTATAATTTACTGTGGTGAAAAAGAATTATTCAGGTACTGTTGGGTCAACACAGGACTTACAAAGTAAATGAGAATGACTAATGGGAGTCTGTACCCCCACTGAACCCTTTCCAGTGGCCCTTTGGAAGCAGCTGAAGCCAATCCATCAGCGGATGGAGCAGCATTTGTTTCTGAAACATCTGGTATGTATCAATATGTAAATCACACAGAGAGATTTGGATCTGAATGCCTCGTGTTTGTGTTGTTGTTGTTGTTTCAAGGAACTGCAGCCACTGCTGAGAATTAATTTTCATTTTATTTTTGACTATTGCTGCAATACTACTTAAATATTCAGGTATTAACTTGTAATGATTATCCCAAGGAGTATTTTTAGCCTTTTTTAAATTTTTTTTTTTTTGGAATCAAAGTATTTTCTTAGCAAAGGAATTTAAGCCTGTTGAATTCTGAATTAGACCTTAATTGTATCCCTTGTCAATCACTTCAAATCTGAGTGGCAGTTTGGGCAAGGAGACCTCACATGTTTTGGCAAGTCAATGGTAAAATGACTTGGAAAACACCAGGGCAAGTTGATACTGTGATTAAATAGCCAGGAAGGGACTCCTTTCCAATTCTTTGAGGGAACTTTCTCCAAAATGTGCCAGATCTCCTTTCCAGAAGATGATAAAAATGTTTCTGATGCAATAAATATTAAGGCTTCCATTTTAAAATGGACTGGAATCTTCATCCCTGCTCATGAATGCAGAGTGCTCAGCTCTTCTGGAAACCAGATCACTTATTTTACAGCTTAAATATGGATTTGGAGGCTCTTCTTTGTCATATTCTTGACATGGTGGATGAAATGAAAGAATGAAGACACACCACGAAAAAAAGAGAAAGTAACCTAAATACATTAAGCAATATTTTTTTTGTATATTACCAGTTAGGAACTAGATGTGGGTTGAGGAGTATTTTTCAACACACAGGTTTTGAGAAGTGTTTTATTCAATTGGAAATGTTTCTTCTTGTCTTTAAATATTTCCATCCAGTTCTTTCAATATGAGAGAAATTCTGAACTGAGCAAAAGCCTGTGAGCCTTAAAATATGTCACAAGAAATTGTTACTATAAGGGGGAAAAAAAAAGGGTGCTGATGAAATGTTTTTCCTTATCAAGAGAGAACCAAATATGAAAAAGAAAGAAATGCTTTTCTTGTGGAAAAACAGGCTCCTTGTGGGTAGATTCCTGTGTCCACACCGGGCTCTGCAGAATCACTTGGAGTCGGGGAGGGGGAAGGGAGGAGGGAAGATGGGCACGAGCACTTGGAAGGATCGGTGACCTAGAAAAGATTTTTAAAATTCCTTCGGTTCTCACAATCAGATAAAAGCACGGACAAAAAGAGAGTGACTCATCTTCTCTTGTTCCCTTCTAATAGTTTCCTAATGAAGTAATTACCATGGACTCATTTGGAAACTGCAGAAAATAGAAGACACAAAAATCCAGGGGAGGGGGAGAAGCCTAATTAGCTGATCACTGCCTCCCCGTGGATCTCTTGCCACTCAAACACCCTGCAAACATCATGCTAAATTTTCCCCAGATCAGATTTTTTATACATTTAACAGACATTCATGTACATGCAATTACCCACTAATTAGTAGTATCAATTTTGTAGCTGAGCACACACACAAACAGACGTTTGTATCTGCTCTGTAAATCCTATAGGAGGAGGTAATTCCTTAATATCTGTTATTAGTCTAAGCTGGAAAATCAGACAAACTCCCAGGCACATAAATCTGAAATATAAGCAGCAAATTTCTTGTCTTTTAACCAAGACCATCCCAGCTACAGGAAAACAGCACCAGGAGCATATTCCTGAGAGCTGTGATAAAAGGTCTCAGTAAGCTGTCAGGACTGCATGTTTATGAAAAAAAATGTTCCACTAAATTGGAATTACATCCTTTTCTACCTGTTTTGGCTTTTCCTTTGCAGAGGTGGAAATGAAGACAAGAATCAATGAAGGAAGAGACTCAGTTTTTCTCTAAAAACATAAAACATTATTTCCATCCATCCATCCATCCATCCATCCATCCATCCATCCATCCATCCATCCATCCATCCATCCATCCATCAGTGAACCAGTAAAAATAATACATAACAATGTAAATATTTATTCAGCCAGAAAAACCACTGTCTTAACAAATGAGATCCTTAAATCTGTTTTTATCTTTCCAAGCCAAATGAGGCAAAAAAACTAATTAAAGGTGAAAAGTAAACCAACAACTTCAGTTCTCCAAAACTGGAAAGGTAAGTACAGGAGTCCATCTTGCTTAACAGGGGAGTTTTATCATGACACTGCCCTGCCAACTTTTTATTAAGGTTTAACAATTTTCTTCACGGGGAAAAACCCCACTCCCTTCATGTGTCTGCTGAGAAGAAAGCCCTTATTCTCAATTTTCCATCATCCGTGTACATGGTCAAATTCTCCCTGGGTAACCAAGTGTGAACCAACACTTTGGGCTGAGCTGTAAATGAGAAGTGCTCTCAGATATAATCATGGGAGAGGAGCACAGCTCTGCTGGAGCTGATTGGTGGATTGCACCAGTTTTTGATGCTTCCATCCTTCCTCCCCCCTTTTCCTACCTTTCTTCTTTCCATTCTCTCTGGAGTTATGCTCACTGAAGAGCCTGGCGTTGCCAAAATCAGGGTCTGACGGGGCAAGGAGATGGATGTTGTGTTTTTAAAGTTAACAGAAGTTAGTTTCTCAGGGTTCACTCCGGTGTCACTGCGTGTGCCCAACTCCTACACGGTTTGAAACTTGATCTTACACCTTGCCTTTTATGAAGATGAAATCCTTGGCAGGTGATTATTTTGCTTTCTCACATCATATCAGACGGTTTAAGCACCAGTCTGCTTGCTAAGAGCCAGCTGGTGTGGAGGGGGGAAAAAAAAAAAAAAAAAAAAAAAAAAAAAACCTCAGAAATCCCAGACTTTCAGAAATCCCAGACTTTCAGAAATCCTGCAGTGGCAAAGTGCCTCTGCTGTCCCTGCAGTTTTCATCAGGTTTCACTGCAAAATGGTGAATGCAGGTGTTTTAAAACACTGGTCCCTGGATCAATATGAAATTAGGAAAATGTAGAAAGAAGCAGCAAGCCAAAACTTTTTTCCTGGAAAACCAGGGAAAAGTAGAAGCCTGTAACTGCGCAGCAGTAAGCCCACCAGCAGCATCCCTTGTTTATGAGGGAGCTGATCTCCAGGGAACATTGTTGCCTCCACTCCTTGCATGGCAGAGGGAGGAAGACAAACGCCAATACGTGTGTGAAGGATGTTTCTCGCTCCCAAACCCCTGGTGGAGAAAGCTGGGAGTGACAGCTCTCCTCAGTCCTTCCAACCCTATTTTCACAGATTCAGAATCACAGAATATTCTGAATTGGAAGGGACTCATGAGGATCATTGAGTCCAACTCCAGCTGGGATTATTTAGCTAATCCCAGTTCACTCCTGCACTCACAGTGGCTTATATCTCCTAGGAGAGGGGAGCCTGTGTGGAGAAGTGCTCACTGTAGTGCTGGGAGGCTCAGAATTGGGAGCATCTCCCTATTTCCTACACTGCCTTTCAAAGGTTTTTTTTTGTTTGTTTTTTGTTTGTTTGTTTGTTTGTTTGTTTCAGAGACCTTCTTCTGGTCCAAGTGATTCAGATGGGAAGCCCTTTCCTCCAGAGAGATGGGAAGGGAAGGCTCTTGGTGATGGCTCTACACACAACCAGCTGACTGACCATCCTCACCCTCAGCACCTGCAGAGGGGATCCCCAACAAATGTCCTTTGTGCTGGCACTGTGCCATCGAGAGCAGCACAGGAAACAGCTGCCAACACCCTCATCCTGATCTTGATGACTTCTTAAAAATAAATCTGCTTTTGTAAGAGCTCTTTCCTCCTTTCATGAGCCAAGGAAGGTTGTCCTGGACATTCTCATCTAGAAGGAGGTGATGGGAGAACCCCTGGCAGAAAGAGATGTGCTGTGAGAATTTCACACTGGGAGCAGTGGAACTAACTGGGACATGTCATATAGTGTGTAACACGTTGACAATGGCTGCACAATGTTTCCTTCTCTGTTTGATAAAAATAAAATTTTTCATTTGCCAAGACTATCAGAGGAACTGTTTGCTCTTCTCTATGACCAAAGGAAACAGTGTTTCTTCCACTATCAACAAAAGGAATATATTTATGTCTCAGAGCGGCTTTTCCACACGCACACACCCCCTCAGAGCACTGATTTTAAATCATTCTGAAATGAATTCAATGTCTCTGTGCTGGATGTTCATTTCCTTAGAAAAGCAACCACAGGACGATTTTTCCCCAGTGCATCTCTAGAATTTGGCCCAGCACAGGCTGTTGAACTGTTTTTCCTTCCTTTCCTCCCTCTAATATAATTACTTGCTTTCAGCTACTGTGAGCCTGACCCAAATCCCACTGCGGTCCATGGAAAACCTCATCTGGGTTGGGGTGAGCGTTAGCCCCGTTGTAACCTGGCCTTGTAGTGAAAGGGGACTGGAGGAGGAATAATTTTGGGACAGCTGGACTATGTCTGGTACCAGGTCTCTTCATTGCTTGTCTTTATTAGCTCATTAAGCACATAACAAGAGGCTACTGCTGCCTGAGCAAAGCAAACCTCACACACACCTTGTTTGCTCTCTAAAAACACATTTGGACACTCTGTTAGTAAAATGAGCAGAAATCTCTGATGAAAAGGTTTTCTGCCTGTATAAGCACTGTCCTCAGCTGTCCCAGGGAAAGCTTGGTCACTGTGAATGTCCCTTAGGGCTTCAGCACGTCTTGGGAGACAAAAATGGGGTTCTAAAGATGTAATAACAGTAACTGTTTTGATTATAAAATAAGAATAAAAGTCCTATTCTGTTAGCTCCTCACTAAATCCAAATAAAAATCTCAAAGCATTGGAAATGGGATGTGTTTGGACATCAAATATGCACACAGATGCTTGCATTTTACACATATATATGGATAACTATTTACCCTTCCATTGCTTAAATAATATCCACAGCTTTTCATCCTGAAGTTTGGCCCCCAAAATGCAAAACTTACATCTTCTATGTGTTGTCTCATTGCTTGCAGCGTGTGCAATGCTGCAAGAGCGCTCTAAACACAAAAACACACCCACCCACAAATACATATCACAGGAAAACTGAGGTCCTGAATTTTCCAAGCACAGCTACACCCCTCTGAGAGCTGTTTGCAGCTTTTGTCACTGTTAGGAATGCATGCAAGAGAAAGAAATCTCTCCAATAAAAGCCTTGGAGACCTAAAAAAGAGCATGGTAACGCTGCTACCAGCATGTGCTGCTGCACCTGTGAGCATCTGGTGGCCACATCTACCTCTGGGATTTTGATCTTTTTGTTTGCTTTAGGCAGGGACAGAAATAGTTTATGCAGCTCTAAAAATTACTTTTGAAGGCGTTGTACGTAATGTGGATTATCAGTCCTGAAGCACCACTCTTTAAAAACTGAAAATGATTAATTTGTGCATGTATATAATCCTATGTGTGTATGCAGAGGACAGTGGTATAAAATACTAAAGGCTTTTAATATGGTCCTTTTTGGTTCTTTAATAGGGTTTAAAATAATGTTTCTTGTGCAGACACTGCAGGTGGAATTTCAAGCAGGACTGGCTTCAGGAGAACAGAATTAGATGAAAATGATAATTTCAGTCTCTCACTCTACATGTAGGACCAGCACCAGTCTCCATTGCAGGCCCAAAAAAAAAAAAAAAAAAAAGTTTGTAGTTTAAGGCTGGTCACCAACATCAGTGAAATAAAGCCTATGATTTCCAAGATACAGTCAATATTCTCTACTGTGAGAAGAAACAAGGATTTCTTCTAAAAATGAATACAGGAGACCTGGGAATGAGCATTTGTAGGTGGCAGGCTCATTATTTTGTTAACAGAGGGATAAATCAAGGACTCCCTTGTTATTTTATTTTTGCAGTGTACTTTAAAAATACTCACACGCCCGCTTAGTGCTTCCTCCTCGATAACACCAGCAGCAGGGGGGAGATGGTGTCACCTTCCATAAACAGGTACTGTTGACATACAGCTTGTAAAATAGAATAATTTCAATAGAGTGAGAGCCAGCTCAGAGAAAAGGTGCAGATAACGCTGCTTTATCTGACAGAATTAGCCAAAAAATACGCCTGCGTATTTGAAGTCCCGTATTTGTCTGATCCACACACACTTTGTTGATCCAAGTCCAAGACCAACAGCTGGTCTAATTGGTTGTACAGATCAGACAATGATGTTCAGGAAGATGAAAATAATATTGGCCCAATGAGATGTGCTTTGTGTTTAAAAGGTTGTCGATTTTCTGCTCCAACTTGGGCTGGAGTCACAACAGCTGAGTTAAGCCAGCGCTTAAACGAGATTTAATGAAGCTGTTTGGCTCAGGGCAAGGTAACCAGACACACACAGAGCGTGGATGAGAGAGTGCTGCTAATGCTCAGTAGAGTCTTTCCAAAAAAACAGAGTGGTTTTTTTTTTTTCCTTAAAACCAGCATGGAGATGATATAATTCCTGAATTTTTATGAGGTTTTTCCCAGGGGTCTGGAGATGGTTTCATATGTAACAAACATGAACTCGGAGAGAGGAAAAATGCAGAATGCAGAGAAACCCACCAAACCAGAGAGCCATTACAGGGAAAAAAAATTGTGGGGAGGGTTAATGCCTGGAAAAAGAGAGGGGAGAAGTGGTGGCATCACAGATTTCCAAAACTCATTAAACGTGTCTTATTCATGCAGTCAATAACTGGGGTAAGTGCTGGGATATTCCGGAGTCGTGCCCACGGAGACCGTTTTGCCTTCAGAAAACATTGCCTTTAAAAATATCCCCTGTACTGTGTCTTGAGTTCCCAACCAGTGCAGGACTACGTGGTTGTTAGTCTGACTTTTTTTAATTTTCCCCACTTCTCATCCATTCCCTACATCGTGATGGTGAATTCCCTCTGGAAATTCCTCCACAGTCATCGGTGAGAGGGTTGGATTTCTCTGCCAACACAGCCCTTGAGACAGGGAAATGCCTCATGCATTTACTAGGTGAAACATCTGGATTATTGTCACAGCATTCACAGTGCTATCCACTCACATGTCAACCACAGAGATCAGTTAACAGGATAAATGTCTTGTAAACCAAAATGAGAACAGAATGACAACAAGGAGACCTGAAATCAAGGAGAACTCTGCTGAAATGAGGCACGTAACTGGGACTGTTTGTATCTACGAGGATTTCATCTTGCATGGATTTGCATCCCTGAAATTTCACCCTCTAAAATTAGTCTTAACCACCAAAAATTTGCCTGGCTTAGGCTCCAAGTGTGGTTGAACCACCAACTTCCATCCCTGAACTGAGAAATTTGCCAACACTGTCTCGAAATTTGGACACTGTTCATTAAAAAGTCAAACCAGTTTAGCTTGAAAGGTTCCATCTAACAAATAAATATAAACTAAAAAATGCTTTCTCCCAGGCCTCCCCAGCTTGGTTATCCAGATAGAAGTCTGTTTCTTCTCTTCTTTTCCATAATTCTCTTCTTTTTCTCCCCATTTTTTTTTTTTAATCAGTGATTTTCATCAGTGAAATTCATTGCTTTGGGGTTGGCCTTTTTGAACCACACACATTTCGAAGAGTCACTTGCCAAGAAACATCTGTAAAAGTATTTCTAGATGCTTGGAATATCCTAGCAGTAGTATGGAAGTTTGGTTTGTTTGAATCTTTCACTCAGCAGGAGGAAAATTGAGCTCAACATGTTTATGAGTATAAAAGCCATCTGTTTGATAGGGATCCTGGAAGAAGACTGAAGGTCTGACTCTGAGATGATGAAGTGAAGAAGAAAGGTTTCTGTTTCCTGTTGCTGAGAATTAATTATACTGTTAATAGTGTGCTAGAAGAAGTAGGAGTGCTTTATGTTATTACTTAAGCCCAAAGAAATAAATATGACTTTAATGAAAAGCTTTCCTGAAGAAAAATCCACCATAATTTTTAAATAGTTGGTCACATACTCAAAAACATTTGTGCACTGGGAAGCTTCTCCATAAATGTGCTCTGGAAAGGGTTTTTTTTCCCTCTTTCCATTTCTTCGTAGATAAAATATTGGGGTTTTTGAGGGAAATGACTATTTTATGTGTCTGTCCATCACCTACAGCCTTGAATTTAAGTTGTCATGTAAAGACACTTAATGTCACCTTGCTCTTTAGTGCATTACTTGTAGTTGTTGATGCTTTGTGACTTCCCTGGGATGCCCAAAGGAGCACAGTGAAATGGGATTCACCTCATTGGTGGGAGTGGAAGGAAGGAAAGATAAATGAGAGATCCTTCACCAGAGTTGATTAAATAATTCAACAACAACAAAAAATACACATCCAGATCATGGGTGAGAGCTGAGCTTTGGGAGGAACCAAAATCCCTCTTCTCTTTGCAGCAGGAACAAGGGAGATGAGGCTGTAATTTTACCCCTGGAGCTGTGGTTTTTATGTGTGGGATAAATAGACTCAGTCCTCCCTCTTCAAGATCTTATTTAGATATATCAGGTGAAAAACTATTTACTACATGATGATTTTCTGGTGCTTTACAGTGAAATACCACAGTAAAATCTGCCACAAATAAGTGATTAAATGTTGTTAAAAAAGGAAGATATTACAACCAAACCATGAAGTTAGGTGGTTCTCTCCATTTTTTGAAACCATATAGTATAACTTTTAATTCAACACTACTGGTTTATTACTAAATGTTTCTGTATGTGTTAAGGAAGCAGATGCTCAAAACCAACTGGTACTAAGTATTTAGAAAGAATTCAAACCAATAAAGTTTTGGCTGCAACTGGTGATTTTTGGGTTTGGTTGGGGGATTGTACTTTTTTTTGTCCAGGGACATGGGTTAGTGGTGGACTTGGCAGTGTTGGGTTAATGGATGGACATTATGATCTTAGAGGGTGATTCTATGATTCTATTTGCAGTGCAGGGTTAATTGTTGGCTGATCTGGTAGGACTTTTCCAACCTAAACAATTGTATGATTCTATGTCTATGGCTTTGAAAGCCATCAAGAGAGCACAGAGTGAGGAAGCCACTATACACCAACGGGAAATATCCCTATGGCCCTGGATATCTGCAATCAGACCAGTTGCAGAGTCTCCTCTGGGGCAGGATTTACAGGAGAAATACATCTCAGTGCCCCTGCAAAGCACAGAAATTTCCTGCCCTTTTGCCCTCTCCCCTCTTATTCCCAGCCTGGACTCCTTCCAGCAGCTGGATCCCCTCTTTTAAAATTCAAATTCTCATGGCACAAAGCTGAATAAATACGGGCGGCGAAGGTGGGTGGGTCTGAAGTGTTACAGCACACACTGGCTTTGTCCTGCCATGTGCTGGCATGAGGACCGAGCTGGGGGTTTTTGGGGGGCTGCCAGCGGGCTGAGATGCCACCAGTGTTTTCTTTAGTGTGTTGTAAAGCCCAGGTGAGCCCTGACACCACCAGTCCCCTTGGCGGACACTCAGTGCTTTATATATGAGCTGTCTGGAGCATGTTGAGTGCGGAGACTCCTGTCATGTCCAGGGGTTTTTGGGTGTACAAAGAAAAATACAGCTGAGCTAACAGAGCTTTGAAAGGACTTGGGTGCTCCACAGCCCTTGAGTAAGCCTTGCTTGTCAACATTACCAGGAGAAATCTATGAAATCTCTGCCTTCAACCTGAACGTCCAAGGAGAGCCAAAATAACACATTATGAGCGTTAATGCAGTTGAAAGCAAAACCGCATGTTTTCCAAAGGGTTTAAAAGCTCATTTGAAGTAGGGCAAAGGGTCAGAAAAGAAGGAGTCCCATTTATGGAGCTCTGGCAACTGTTTAAAAATGAAGAAGCCCCACTTAGAACATGTACATTTCATTATATCACTGCTGCCCTTGTCACCGGCAGGAAAAGCAGAGATGCTCCCCCTTGCTCGGACCTGCAAACTCCAAAAGTTTCCTAGCTTTCCCCCAGAAAAAATGAAAGAAACGGTTCTTTGTTAGGAGTGAGTGGAAAGAGCATAAAACCCTAGGGATTTTTTATTTTTTAAAGGGGATTTTTACACTTGGGTAATAGGGAAAAAAACCTGGCTGTGTTTTATGGTGCTGAGTTCAAGGCTGACTTACGGCTGGTTGTCCTGGTGTGTTGGGGACTGTCTGGGCAGGACATGAGGGACTTGATGAGCCAGGATGGGCTGCGTGGTGGGGAGGGTGATGTGGCAGTGGATCCTGCTCCTTGCTGCTTCCAGCTCTTTATCCCTGTCCCACACTTTCTGGTCATGCCTTTGCTTTGGCATCTCTATCTTCCAGGAAGTGCTGTCTCTTGTGATTAATCTGAAATCTGTCCCCTGGCTCTGATCTGACCACCCAAATCCCCCTCCTGACTCCCTGCTACTCACAGCACCTGAGGCATTGACCCTCTTTGAACTGTGCCAGTTCAGAGGAGCAGGGAATGAGGGACAGGCAGGGTGCTCCATGTCCTATACCCTCAGCAGCTTCAAAGTCTGCAGAAACCAGAGAGGACCAGGGTGCCTGGAGAAAAATACTTTTGGTCTGGAGAGGCTCCATGAACCTGTAAAGATGTGATGGAGAGAAGCTGTCAAGCTACCTGCCTCACAGGACCATTGCAGGTTCCTTGCCAGCACACCTGGCTTGTAAAAATACGGGAGGAACACCAACATTTTGCCCCTCAAGGACTGGTTTCCAGTAAGTGCAGCCTTTAGTGTGAATTTCTTGGTCCTATTTTTAAGAGCTGCAAAATTATCTTAGTGCCAGAGCCTGCTCAGGCTGAATCCTGTCCATCTCACTGTCCTGGAATACAATAAAACTCAGAGCATTAAAAGTAAAGTCCTTTTAGCAAGTTTGTCTGCTCTTTCTCCAGGGATTTGAGGGGGGAAAAAAAAGGTGTTTCTGTTAAAAAGAAACACATCCCTGGTCCACAGGCTTGAGCAGAGAGCAAAGGGAACATTTTTGTCTGAGGTTCCAGTTAAATCACTGGCAGGACATCACTGCTTTTCCAGCACTTTAACTCAGGTCCAACAAAAATCAATAAAAAGCTGTTAAGTTGTGATGAAGGGGAGCCACAGTGGTAATGAGTTTACTACAGTCCTTCAGGGCAAATTCCAGACTCCTGCAGGGTGAGGAGTCTGACTGCTGTTCCCAGAGGGCAGGCAGGTATTGCTCAATGTCATGTCCCTCGTGGACCTTGAGCCTCCCTGTGTCCCTGCCAGAAACCCTGGAGTAGATCAAGAGTAGATCAAGAGTAAATTGAGGTGTTGATCTGTGTCTCCATTACAACTTCCAGCACTGTTGAGAGACTGGAAAGAGCCCTTGGCTGGAGCAGCAGGTTGGGCTGGTGGTTTTGTGGAGCTGAATAGCATTAAAAGGTGAGAGAACTGGAGGGACAGAGCATGTGGTGGATCAAAGCTCCCGGGGGATTATCTGCTGGGCACCAGGCAGAGCTCTAGGAGTTCTGAATCCTTCACATACAACTGCTTTTCATTTCCCTCCTACACGAGAAGAGAAGAGAGGATGAGCCTAAAAAACCTCGGATTGAAGAGTTTCAGGAAAGCCAGAAGTTGTCAGACACGTGGGCAGTAACACAGTGACCAGCAGCTGCAGAAACCTGCCTATGAGGAAAAGGAGGAGACAGGGGCCAAGTGCACAAAGATTCCTTTCCTTTGGAGCTGTGAGGGTTGTAAGACCCTTTGGAGACCACAAAGACTTCTGGTAATGAAAGTGGTGGGAGACTTTGGCCCAGGGAAGGGGGTTGATATTCCTCAAACATCATGGAGAACTTCAACCTCCTAATTCAGCTCCTCTTCCCTCTGTGGGCACTTCATAGAAACCGGAGTGGCTTCTGCCATTTGATACCATTCATTCTGCCAAATCAATCCCAGTATAGGGATTGGTTTAAATCCCACTGAGGGGTTGATTTAATCCCAGTATGGAATTGATTTAAATTTTTGTTCTAATACAGAAATGGCTCTGATTTTGGGAGGCATTTATGGCCTCAGAAAGAATAAAGCAGCAGGACAACTCCTAGGTTGCATCCCATAGAGCAATCTGGAGGGATGGCTGGCATGTTCCCGATTTATTTATTCAGGAAGGGGATAATTGGCAGAGTTTGTAGATACTGGGGCTGATAAGTGAGTGACAATGAGAGCTACAGCTGATGGAGGCAGCTCCAGAGATGCTTTGGCCTCTCACTGACACATGGGTGCACCCTCATGCCAGAGGCACTTGGCTTCTTGCAGCAGCAGACTCTTTTCTGTGTCAATATTTCCCCCTTCCTTTAGAAATCAGAATGACTTGAGGGTCTTCATGCACGAGAGTCTAAATTAAATATTGACTAAGAGGTTTCATGTGAGCTTGAGTGTTTTTAAAAAAATCTAAATGAATCCCACAGGGTGAGTTTAGGACTCCAAAATTGATTCAAGTAGAATAAAGGATGTACGAGTTAAAGGCATAGGAAAAGTCTCAAATTGCAGATGAGTCAGCAAAAAAAACAGAGACCCAGAAGATGCAAAAATAATATTAGGGATATTAAGAGACTGGAAGTAGAGATAATTTTCCTGTATTAAAGTAAGGAAAGAAAGTTTATCTAATATTCCCCAAATTACTCTTCTCCAAATATTTGTTGGTCGATTTGCTTTTCCCTCCCAAAGCCTCAACAGCCTGATTTTATTTTCCTGGCTGTGTGGAGAATCAGGAACGGCAGAAATATGGATTGCAACATGAAATTCTACTTGCTGGCTCGAAAACCTATACCTGGTGTTGAAGGGATACAAGCATCAATTTTTATTAGAGCTTTATTTGCTACTTTTAAGCAATGAAAAAAGTCTGTTACAAACTAAAAACACATGTCCCATAAAAAATATTGATGTGTACAGATAATGCTAAACATCCCTTGGGTACCAAGGGGATGGAAAGAGTCAGAAAGTCATTAGTAGGGAAAGACAAAATAATTATAAAACATGTTGCATTAGACAAATTGTAGCTGAACCTCTTTAGTTCACTTTTTGCCAGTCTGAATTTCAAATTATCCTTCTGGAACCCACTAATGATGGACTGCAAGTCTAAAGGAGGGAAATCAGAATATGTAAAATCATATATGTATAGTCCATTTGTGTGAATATATTAGAGAAATGCAATATATTAAAGTTCAGTAAATATTTACTACTCTTTTCAAGAGTGAGTACAGTGAGCTGATTCAAATATGTATTAATTATATCTCTACATCTTTAGCTTTGCTTTCTTCCCCACCCTAAATATTAAAACTGGGAAAACAACATTTGAAATGTTGTGGCTGCAAAATTAGAGAGCAGCAGACTTTTCCTCTGGTTCAGAGTGACCATGGTTTAGTACAAAGTCTTATAAAAATTATAGAAAAGGAGTTTTGGTCATTTCTTCACCGAGCCACAGAGAAAAACAGCAATGCCAAGGATTCCGTGTGGGTTTGATTTGCTTTTCCGGCTCATTCTTCTTCCTAAAGTTAATTTTGAGGTTTGACTGATTCTTCTTTTGCCTCTGCTCGTTTGGGTTGGTGGCGTTTGGGGTGGTTGGGAAGCCTTTTCACCGGAGCAGGGGCTGGCAGTGGAGATGAGGGATTGTGTCTCATCCTGAGCTGGGACAGAGGCACAAACCCTCGTCCCACGGCTTTGGAGATGCCACGACATCCCAGGGAAGGCAGAGGGGTGGCAGTTGCCAGTGTCACACCTGAGAAGTGGAAAGCAGGGTGTAGGTACAACATAAACACCTATTAATATCAGCTGAAAGTCTAGTGCAAAATGCTCTAAAAGTTTTCTTCCCCTCCTTCTTTTTGATGAACTCTATTGATAAATCCCCAGGAGAAGCAGAAATGAAAGGAGAAGTAGAAGGAAAGAAAGGTTTTTAGATGAAAAATCTTTCAAGTCACAGAATTGAACTTCTATCAGATTTCTGAGCCTTTTTAGGTTAAAACCCCTTTTAAACCAAGGAGCTACACGCAGTGCTGAGATTCAAATCATTCCAGGCTTGCCTAATTAAAAAAAAATCTCCAGGGCTGGTGTCAAGGGACCATTCCAAATCTAAGGACAGAGCCTATCCCTTGATCAGAAAACAAAGAGAAACCCTGAATATGTATGAAGACGGGCAGGAGTTTTCCCAAGCTCCCACTTGTCTCCTTGGGAATCCAAAAAGTATCAGCTTTAAATGTGTCGGTGAGTCTGCGAGACACAGGCAGGCATTGTACTGAGAGCCACGGTATCAATCACCTCGAGGTTTCCCTTTCCTCTCTCTAAAGAGGGGATTTGGCTTTTTTTTTAATGTCAATAAATAGTCCTGCCTGAGATTAGAGTGTCAGGGACATAATGTCAGGGGAAAAAAAAAGCTGAAAATGCCCCAAACTGGAGGACCTGGACTTGTTTCCAGAGCCAGCCCTGAGTGTTGTCACCTCTGTGGTTGTGACCCAAACTCTACAAGAGCTGCTTAATGGCACAGCTGAAGAGAGTGATGGTTCCACTTGTTGGAATTAAAAGAAGCCAGATCACCTCCCAGCCCCAATATTGAATTAGGTCTGGGATGGTTTTTTTCCCGTCCCCTTTTTCATCTCACATTTGTGCTGCTCAGGCCTTACTGTGTCACTGGTTTCTTTGTCCCCACATCCTGCAAAATTGCTGAATATCTCAAGCTGTTGTTTGTGCCCAGGCTTTTGGGTTGCTTTACTTGTGATATTATTTCAATATATCACCAGCAAACTTCTGACCATGAGTGTTTAGGTGTCTCTTGGACAGATGAGCTTAAAATTTGCCTTTTTTTTTTTTTTTTTTTTTTTTTTTTTTTTTTTTTTTTTTTTTT
>NW_020955206.1:1458606-1460922 GCF_003031625.1 Empidonax traillii
ATTAAAGGTAGGTCAGGGAGTGAATCTAATAACACATTTGTGGAAACATAAGGAGCTGGGATATGCCCTTGGCTTTTCAGGAAACAGAGGCCTTTCATAAATGCCAGAAAAATGAGATTCTATTTTTCCAAGGCATCAATTTTTTATTTTCCTTTTTTTTTTTTTTTTTAAGCAACCCAAAATGTGCATAATCATATTATAGGCAATCAGAGTTCTATTCAGCTACCATATCAAACAGGCATGTCATTAGCACAGCAGGCTAATTGCTGGAGCTTTCCTTGACCTGGGACTTCAACATTAAGGCTCTGGGTGGCCAAGCCATTTTCATAACTCTGTCTGCACTCCACAGGTCCAGAGGAAATCAAGGCCTGTGATTGCTGTGGTAATTTTCCTTTCAGAACAGATTGCCTGATTTGACATTTTAAGTACAGTATCTTGTAACTCACAGGCAGGGGAACCTTCCAAGGAGACTGCTGTGAGTGCAGTCCCCTGCTTTCCTTGCTAAAACACTCTCCTGTGTCTTTGGGAGACTTATCTTTGTGAGAACACAGCAGCAGATCATGAGAATTCAGTTGCCACTGTGATAAGGTCATGTTATGTAGAAATATGAGCTCCTTAACCTCTGATCTTTCCCCCCACTTCCAATTTTGTAACCTTTCTCCACATGTAGTTCACAGTGAAGTCAGGAGAAACGCCTGGATTCCTCTTGATTTAGCCCTCAAGAACAGGGAAAGCTTACTTTTTTTGATCTCCTTTTTGAAAATCCACATAGTGCTCTTTTACAGGTTTCTAACCATCTCCCACCAAAAAAAAAAAACCCTCTTCCACCTCCTCAGACGTGATGATCTGTAATATCTGCCATTTCTAAAACAGTGCTCAGAAAAGAATTTAATTTCTCTTATTACTTAAGCAAAGATTTGGGATGAGATCTTGTGAAGTGGCTGCATCCTGAAAGCCCAGGAATGGAGCAGAAGTCAACTATAAACTTGACTTAAGCAGAGCTGGTTTTTTTGACCAGAATTTCAGCATGAAACCCCAAGTCAACCAAGAGTCAGTGGAGGAGGTTGTGATCAGTGGGACATCTCTTGGTGTCAGCTGATGTGAACTAATACTGGATGGAGAGTTTCCATTTTCCCTGTGTGGAAGAGGGGGAAGGAATGAGCCAGAGCCACCTGAGCTCCCTGCAGCAGCTGTGGATAGGCAGGAAAACACTCCCAGTGGGCTGATGTTGGGAAGGTGACTTGCAGAAGCAGAAGGAACGCCCCAGCTGAGAGGTCTCCCCCCTTGTCCCCAAATTACTCACTGTTTCTGAAGCTCTGAATTTGCTCCTGCCCCTCTAATGGTTCTGCTGGACAGAGAAATAGGAAAACAAGGAATGTGAACTGGAAACTTGTCTAACAGGTATTTGGCTTTCAGTTTACCCTGGCCAGCACAATCAGCTGTACATCCTCTTCCCAGCTCTACTCCCCCAAGCCCTGAAATTTTCCAGGAAAATGGGACATTTTGGATCTGCTCTACAAAATCTGCAGCTGGAGAAAAATATTTACAACACATACAAATCAGTTTTCACTTTTTTTTTTTTTTGGATGTTGTTCTTGTTAAATTCTGTTAGTAGAAGAATAATGTTAATAATAATAATTACAATCTCTTTTTTTTTACCCTTTCCCAACAGCAAGTAGATTGGAAAGGGCACAATAAAAACTAATTTTTCAAAGTGAAAGGATAAAAATTACTCTCCTGAAACCTTTGAATAAGTTGATGGCTAAAGAAAGATTGTTTTAGTGTTTAAAGCTGTATGATGAGGTCACAAAGAGACACTTATTGTATGGGATTAATTCTGAAAACTTGTATTATAGTGTTATTTCATAGCAATACTTTGCAATTTCTCTTTTACCACTGCACTTACAACTTTTTGAACTGGAAAAAAAAAATGTTTCTAGGAACATTCTATGAGTATCTCCAATCAAGTTTACTAAATACACGATGTTCTTTATGATTTTAATTTCATCAGCTTTTTAAAATATCTGTTGAACAATTAATGACTTGTATTCTTGAAGCAGGAATTTTCTCAAGTAATTTATAGACTGCAACACTGCAAAAGGTACCTGCCTTTTTCTTAGCATTGATCCAACAATGAGTGAAGAGGGAATATTAAAAGCTGAGCAGAGACTTAATTATGCCTGGATTATTGCAAAGGAGCTGACAACAGGCATTCCATTCCTGGAAGTGTTCAAGGCCAGGTTGGACAGGGTTTGGAGCAACCTGGTCTAGTGGAAGGTGTCCCTGCCCATGGCAGGGGGTGGAATTGGATGATCT